>NC_041396.2:9959025-9996525 GCF_900747795.2 Erpetoichthys calabaricus | reverse complement strand
TTTCACTCCAACCAGCTGCTTAATTAGTCACCGAGTCTTCTTGTTAATTAAACCCGTCCTATAATTCTGTGGCTTGTTGCTGCTCCCATTATGCAAAATCAGACATTTCCGAAATCGTTAATTTTCTCTTTTCTAAGAGTTCTCTTAAAATGTTTTGTGGACCTGAGCAGATCAACATTCCTGAGACATTCATCTTTCTTTATTTTCGGGTATTGTATGATGGACACAGTTTGCTGGTCATGTTTTGGGTCGTTTTGTAACAATTAAAGGGACTGAGCGTTCAAGAGCAAGTCAATTAAAATGAATTCAAAAGAAGTTAATGAGCAGCAAAAACAGGTCACTAATTAAGAAAAGTGCGAGAATGAAAACCTGCAGCCACTGTGGTCCTCCAGGACCGGAGTTGGGGACCCCTGTAGTAGACTACTTAGCAGGAAAGTTAAAGAAAACATCAACTTAGCCTGATCCTTTCATAATAATGCTACTACTACTACTACTACTAATAATAATAATAACAGTAATATATTTTATTTATATAGCGCCTTTCCCACTTTTGAAATCAAGAACCGAAATGTATTTCCTTTACTTGTGAAGCCTGTTACGGATCTAAATTAACGAGGGATCTTCCTCGCACCTTCATGTAGTTGGTCCCTTTGGGGAATCAAAAATGGTTCCCCTATAGCATCTCTTTGAAGAACCGCTTCGGTGCCTTTATTTTTAAGCGTGTACCTTGGTTACGTTTTCTTAGAATTCTGACAGCAAACCCAAACGTATACGCATCTTCATTTTTGGTTTTGCGCGTTTGAACCCCTTGTCTACACATTAATACACACTGAAACATTTTTAATTTATATTCTGGTAAAGGTTAGTGTAGGTGAATGTCTCGCGATTGACGCGCGTCCCGCCCAGTCGTGTACCCCGAATTGGCGCTCACGCTGTGCGGATCGACTTCGACTTTTATCGGAACGCGCAGATTCAAGAAACTGGAAAGACGGAATTCCTTCGTCTGCATTTCCACTTTTACAGCACACGTAATGTAAAACACGTTAAGCTTCGGGCTATATTTTCTAATATTAAACAATGTCATATTTCACGCGTCGTGTACATTTGGCAATTTGGTTTCAAATCGATGGAGACAGAAGTGTATTGTCAATCCAAATTTTACTCCCCGACATTTTAATCTCACGTGTCTTCCTCGTTGTACACTCCAGTTGTTCTGATGAATTCTGACATCGTTAATACACTTGTTAATACACATAATAATTACATAACGGCACTCCAATGCCAGCAACCCACTGCCAGCAATCCGCTGTCACGCTACTCAGTTGTCCGACTTTTATCACACCTGTCCGCCCTAAATGCCACCGAAAGATTTCTTTCTTTCTTTCTTTCTTTCTTTCTTTCTTTCTTTCTTTCTTTCTTTCTTTCTTTCTTTCTTTCTTTCTTTCTTTCTTTCTTTCTACTCACCACCATGACGAGTCCACCCTGGGTGTGAGAGTGAGGAGCAAAAACAGGAAGGCCAGGTAGAGACGGGACGTGGCGGGGGGCCCCACGGTGCTGCTTGGGCCCCCGGCGGTGCTCCTCCGTCGCGTCCGGCTGAAAGCCGGCATCTCTCTCAAGTGACTATGTCCGATCTCACTCACGGATCCACCGACATTCCATCTCTCTTTCCCTTTATTTCTTTCTTTCACTCTGTCTGTCTCTCTTTTATTTTACCAAAGCGCCGCTTGCTTCTTCCCAGGGGGTGCCGGCATGTCCGCTGGAGACTGATGATAGCAAGGCGCGGGTCGGCTGCATGGACCTGCTTGGACCGTGTCACCTTTCAGTAAAGCGACCCTCACTCTGTGTGTGTGTTTCTCTCTCTCTCTCTTTTCGCCCCTCTGATCACAACGAAGATCTGCTCTGTGCGGCGCAGCGCCGAGGAAAAGTGTTGACAGCGACTTTGTGTCTCCGCTCTCATTGGGCCAGAGGCGGGGGAAGGAGAGATGTCTGTGGAGTGGAGCGGGATGCGGGGCTTGGCGGGGCTTGGCACTCCCCCTGCTGCGCGTGAGAGGGGGACTGGGAATGAGGGCTGCTGCGCCGACAGAGACTGCGTGTGGGGGGCTTGGGGGCTGGGGAAAGAAAAAAAAAAGAGAGAAGGAAAAGAGTGGCACGGGCGGAAGAGCAGCCAGACATGGGGGTCTGTACCCCACCGCGACTGCTGCAAGGAATCGGCGATTGTTGCAGATTTGATCACAACGTAATGCTGCAGTCCACAGTCTGGATATCCGATTTGATTTACACAGCAGT
Organism: Erpetoichthys calabaricus; assembly: GCF_900747795.2. NCBI lineage: Eukaryota > Metazoa > Chordata > Cladistia > Polypteriformes > Polypteridae > Erpetoichthys > Erpetoichthys calabaricus. Next base: position 9,994,239 of record NC_041396.2, on the reverse strand, counting down.
TTAAATTGGAACAAACCGATACACCGAATTACTGGAGCAGAAAGGAACTGAAATATAACTTTACAAGTCATGTATCGTGGCCAAAAGGGCAAAAAGCAATCAGTATACACCGAGTATCTATCTATCTATCTATCTATCTATCTATCTATCTATCTATCTATCTATCTATCTATCTATCTATCTATCTATCTATCTATCTATCTATCTATCTATCTATCTATCTATCTATCATATAGCGCCTTTCACATCTATCTATCTATCTATCTATCTATCTATCTATCTATCTATCTATCTATCTATCTATCTATCTATCTATCTATCTATCTATCTATCTATCTATTATATTGTGCCTTTCAATAATCTATCTATCTATCTATCTATCTATCTATCTATCTATCTATCTATCTATCTATCTATCTATCTATCTATCTATCATATAGCACCTTTCACATCTATCTATCTATCTATCTATCTATCTATCTATCTATCTATCTATCTATCTATCTATCTATCTATCTATCTATCTATCTATCTATCATATAGCACCTTTCACATCTATCTATCTATCTATCTATCTATCTATCTATCTATCTATCTATCTATCTATCTATCTATCTATCTATCTATCTATCTATCTATCTATCTATCATATAGCGCCTTTCACATCTATCTATCTATCTATCTATCTATCTATCTATCTATCTATCTATCTATCTATCTATCTATCTATCATATAGCGCCTTTCACATCTATCTATCTATCTATCTATCTATCTATCTATCTATCTATCTATCTATCTATCTATCTATCTATCTATTATATTGTGCCTTTCAATAATCTATCTATCTATCTATCTATCTATCTATCTATCTATCTATCTATCTATCTATCTATCTATCATATAGCGCCTTTCACATCTATCTATCTATCTATCTATCTATCTATCTATCTATCTATCTATCTATCTATCTATCTATCTATCTATCTATCATATAGCGACTTTCACATCTATCTATCTATCTATCTATCTATCTATCTATCTATCTATCTATCTATCTATCTATCTATCATATAGCACCTTTCACATCTATCTATCTATCTATCTATCTATCTATCTATCTATCTATCTATCTATCTATCTATCTATCTATCTATCTATCTATCATATAGCACCTTTCACATCTATCTATCTATCTATCTATCTATCTATCTATCTATCTATCTATCTATCTATCTATCTATCTATCTATCATATAGCGCCTTTCACATCTATCTATCTATCTATCTATCTATCTATCTATCTATCTATCTATCTATCTATCTATCTATCTATCTATCTATCTATCTATCTATCTATCATATAGCGCCTTTCACATCTATCTATCTATCTATCTATCTATCTATCTATCTATCTATCTATCTATCTATCTATCTATCTATCTATCTATCTATCTATCTATTATATTGTGCCTTTCAATAATCTATCTATCTATCTATCTATCTATCTATCTATCTATCTATCTATCTATCTATCTATCTATCTATCTATCTATCATATAGCACCTTTCACATCTATCTATCTATCTATCTATCTATCTATCTATCTATCTATCTATCTATCTATCTATCTATCTATCTATCTATCTATCTATCTATCTATCATATAGCGACTTTCACATCTATCTATCTATCTATCTATCTATCTATCTATCTATCTATCTATCTATCTATCTATCTATCTATCTATCTATCTATCTATCTATCATATAGCACCTTTCACATCTATCTATCTATCTATCTATCTATCTATCTATCTATCTATCTATCTATCTATCTATCTATCTATCTATCTATCTATCTATCATATAGCGCCTTTCACATCTATCTATCTATCTATCTATCTATCTATCTATCTATCTATCTATCTATCTATCTATCATAGAGTGCCTTTATCTATCTATCTATCTATCTATCTATCTATCTATCTATCTATCTATCTATCTATCTATCTATCTATCTATCATACAGTGCCTATCTATCTATCTATCTATCTATCTATCTATCTATCTATCTATCTATCTATCTATCTATCATAGATTGCCTTTATCTATCTATCTATCTATCTATCTATCTATCTATCTATCTATCTATCTATCTATCTATCTATCTATCTATCTATCTATCTATCTATCATAGAGTGCCTTTATCTATCTATCTATCTATCTATCTATCTATCTATCTATCTATCTATCTATCTATCTATCATATAGCGCCTTTCACATCTATCTATCTATCTATCTATCTATCTATCTATCTATCTATCTATCTATCTATCTATCTATCTAATAATTAATAATAATTCATTACATTTATATAGCGCTTTTCTCAATACTCAAAGCGCTATCCACACAGGGAGGAACCGGGAAGCGAACCCACAATCTTCCACAGTCTCCTTACTGCAAAGCAGTAGCACTACCACTGCACCACCTGTGAGGACATATCATAGAGTGCCTTTATCTATCTATCTATCTATCTATCTATCTATCTATCTATCTATCTATCTATCTATCTATCTATCTATCTATCTATCTATCTATCTATCTATCTATCTATCTATCTATCTATCTATCTATCTATCTATCTATCTATCTATCTATCTCTCACTGAGAGATGCAGTAGTAGATTAAATTCCCACTAGTGTGTGTTACATCTTAGACAGATGCAGTCCATTCCATCCATCCATTTTCAGATCAAGCTCCGTATCCCACCCAACCCCAGCATGCTCAGAATCCTGGTGCCCATCCGCCACTGAGGGGCTTTTCTGCATTCCTTTCTTCGGAGGGAGCCCTGGCAGGCCTGCACTGTGATTCACCGGTGGTGACTGTACCAGGAGCTTTGTGGTTAACTCAAATCTGTTCAAAGTGAGTGTCATGCCAAGACGTTGCGCTGCACATCTGTTAGTTTCTTTCTACCACTGCGTATGACACAGCTTGCTCAGGATCAAAGAGGGGGTTAATTTTATGGAATGAACTGAGGATATTGGGGTGTATTGTCCTCAGTTTTAGTCTTTAGCAAGCAGAAATGATTTTAACAGTAGACTTTGAAGATTAATAATAATTCTTATTAATATATTACTTTTCAATATCCTGCCTAGGTTTGGTGTCTGTGCTGGACCTCCTCTTCTGGTGACCCCAAACACCAGATAAGTAGTGGATTATTGCACATTGGGACTTTGGCTCCTCATAATTGTGTACCAAAAAGAGATTGTCCAGATGCCACTATACTGAATGATTATTGATCTGAAAAGTTTTTCTTCGCACAGAAAGTCATAGACACCCTGAATCGATGACTAATTAGTGTGTTGGGCAGAAGGCCTTTAAGGACCCTCTAAATCAGTGATTCTTAACCTTTTTGAGTCACAGACCCCATTAAGAATCTGATGAAAGCTATGGACCCCCCCCACTTTCCCCAGAAATATTTACATAAACACAACTTTGATTGCAATGAAGATAATGTACTTTATTTTTCGAGATTTGATTGTCTCATACATTAGAACATTAGAACACTCCAGACGAGAACAGGCCAAACAAAGCTCGCCAGTTCTATCCACTTATTTCTTCCAATAAAACATGAAGTCGCGTTTTGAAAGTCCCTAAAGTCTTACTCTCGTTACACATACCATATATACTCTCATGTAAGTTCTCCTGCTCAATTTTACCGTATAATTTCCAATATTTTATAATATCGGTTGTATAAGTTGAATGCAGAAAACTCACACTATTGGTCCATAGAACATTAGAACACTGGAACAATCTAGACAAGGACAGGCCAACAAAAAGCAAACAAAAATCAGGTCGAGTTTTGAAAGTCACCCCCGTTTGTTTAGCTAACTTTATTTAGTAACTGTACCTGCGCCTAATTAGGGCAGTGACCCCCTATGAGGCATTTCGTGGACTTGGCACAAGTGTGCAATGTTGCTCCTCACAATGAGTTTCCTTTATAAAAATATGGTCTGGGGCCAAAACTCATCCCCATGGAGAATTCATTTTGTGCCAACAACTGCACTTTACTCCACCCTGAAAAGCGCCGGGTAACCCTGTTAGTCAATAGAAAAATATGGAGATTGTCACCTGCATGAGGTTTGTGTGTTTTTTAACTGGGTTGCAATATAAAGGGGACTCTAAGGATGAATATGAAGATTGCACAGTCACTCATCGGCTTTCCTCTTCTGCTGCCAGCCACGAATATCCAATACCACTGGAACACCTGTGATGTCACCTGAAGCTCCACCTTTTACCCCACCCCTTCTATCTCTTACCTTTAAAAGGCTGTCTGAATAGGAGGTCTGCGTCAATTGTGGACCAACCAAGAACCATGGCACACTGGTGTTGTCACAGCTTCTTTTTTAAATGCACAATTAAACAGGATAAATTGTCCCCTTGTCATTTTGTTGATTTGAATGCCTGTCACTGCTCAATGCTGATTACTTGGTGTGATGAGCTCATTAAGCCTTGAACTTCATAGACCGGTGTGTCCAATCATGAGATATAAAGGTATTTAAGGGGATCAATTACAAGTTGTGCTTCCTTCGCTTTGACTCTCCTCTGAAGAGTGACAGCATAGGATCCTCAAAGCAACTCTCCAAAGATTTGAACACAAAGATTGTTGAGTCTCCTGGTTTAGGGGAAGGCTACCAAAAGCCATCTCAGAGGTTTAAACTGTCAGTTTCTGTAACTGTAAGGAATGGATTTAGGAAATGGAAGGCCACAGGCACAGTTGCTGTTAAACCCAGCAGGTTTGGCAGGCCAAGAAAAATACAGGAGCGGCATATGAGCAGGATTGTGAGAATGGTGACAGACAACCCACAGATTACCTCCAAAGACCTGCAAGAACATCATGCTGCATGATGGTGTATCTGTACATCGTTCTACAATTCAGAGCAATTTGCACAAAGAACATCTGTATGGCAGGGTGTTGAGAAAGAAGCCCTTTCTGCATTCACGCCACAAACAGAGTCACTTGTTGTATGTCAATGCTCATTTAGACAAGCCAGATTCATTTTGGAACAAAGTGCTTTGGACTGATGAGACAAAAATGGAGTTACTTGGTCAGAACAAAAAGCGCTTTGCATGGAGGAAGAAGAACACCGCATTCCAAGAAAAACACCTGCTACCTCCTGTCAAATTTGGTGGAAGTTCCATCATGCTGTGGGGCTGTGTGGCTAGTTCAGGGACTGGGGCCCTTGTTAAAGTCGAGGGTCGCATGAATTCAACCCAATATCAAGAAATTCTTCAGGATAATGTTCAAGCATCAGTCACAAAGTTGAAGTTACGCAGGGGTTGGATATTCCAACAAGACAATGACCTAAAACACAGTTGGAAATCTACAAAGGCATTCGTGCAGAGGGAGAAGTACAATGTTCAGGAATGGCCGTCACAGTCCCCTGACTTGAATATCATCGGAAATCTATGGGATGATTTGAAGCAGGCTGTCCATCAAATTGAACTGAACTGGAGAGATTTTGTATGAAGAATGGTCAACAATACCTCCATCCAGAATCAGACACTCATTAAAGGCTATAGGAGGACAGCGTCTAGAGGTGTTAGATTTGTAAAAGGAGGCTCAACTAAGTATTGATGTCATATCTCTGTTGCGGTGCCCACATTTATGCACCTGTCTAATTTTGTTATGATGCATATTACATATTTTCTGTTAATCCAATAAACTTAATGTCACTGTTGAAATACTACTGTGTCCATAAGGCATGTCAGATATTAAAAGGAAGTTATATATATATATATATATATATATATATATATATATATATATATATATATATACAGTACTGTGCAAAAGTCTTAGGCAGGTGTGAAAAAATGCTGTAAACAAAGAATGCTTTCAGAAATATAAATAATGATTGTTTATTGTTATCAATTTACAAAATGCAAAGTGAGTGAACAAAAGAAAAATCTAAATCAAATCAATATTTGGTGTTACTACCTTTTGCCTTCAAACCAGCATCAGTTCTTATAGGTCCACTTGCACAAAGTCAGGGATTTTGTAGGATTCTAGTCAGGTGTCTGATCAACCAATTCTACCAAACAGGTGCTAATGATCATCAATGTCACACGTAGGTTGAAACACAGTCATTAACTGAAACAGAAACAGCTTAAAACTGGGTGAGGAACAGCCAGACTCTGCTACCAAGGTGAGGTTGTGGAAGACAGTTTCATGTCATGGCAAGACTGAGCACAGCAACAAGACACAAGGTAGTTCTACTGCATCAGCAAGGTCTCTCCCAGACAAAGATTTCAAAGCAGACTGGGGTTTCAAGATGTGCTGTTCAAGCTCTTTTGAAGAAGCACAAAGAAACGGGCAACATTGAGGATCGTAGACGCAGTGGTCGGCCAAGAAAACTTAGTGCAGCAGATGAAAGACACATCAAGCTTATTACCCTTCAAAATCGGAAGATGTCCAGCAGTGCCATCAGCTCAGAACTGGAAGAAACCAGTGGGACCCAGGTACACCCATCTACTGTCCGGAGAAGTCTGGCCAGAAGTGATCTTCATGGAAGAGTTGCAGCCAAAAAGCCATACCTCCGACGTGGAAACAAGGCCAAACGACTCAAGTATGCACGAAAACATAGGAACTGGGGTGCAGAAAAATGGCAGCAGGTGCTCTGGACTGATGAGTCAAAATTTGAAAGATTTGGCTGTAGCAGAAGGCAGTTTGTTCGTCAAAGGGCTGGAGAGCGATACAATAATGAGTGTCTGCAGGCAACAGTGAAGCATGGTGGAGGTTCCTTGAACGTTTGGGGCTGCATTTCTGCAAATGGAGTTGGAGATTTGGTCAGGATTAATGGTGTTCTCAATGCTGAGAAATACAGGCAGATACTTATCCATCATGCAATACCATCAGGGAGGTGCATGATTGGCCCCAAATTTATTCTGTGGCAGGATGACCCCAAACATACAGGTAAAGTCATTAAGAACTATCTTCAGCGTAAAGAAGAACAAGAAGTCCTGGAAGTGATGGCATGGCCCCCACAGAGCCCTGATATCAACATCATCGAGTGTGTGTGGGATTACATGAAGAGACAGAAGGATGTGAGGAAGCCAACATCCACAGAAGATCTGGGGTTAGTTTTCCAAGATGTTTGGAACAACCTACCAGCCGAGTTCCTTCAAAAACTGTGTGCAAGTGTACCTAGAAGAATTGATGCTGTTTTGAAGCCAAAGGGTGGTCACACCAAATATTGATTTGATTTAGATTTCTCTTTTGTTCATTCACTGCATTTTGTTGATTGATGAAAATAAATGATTAACACTTCCATTTTTGAAAGCATTCTTTGTTTACAGCATTTTTTCACTCCTGCCTAAAACTTTTGCACAGTACTGTATATATATATATATTTATATATATACAGTGTATCCGGAAAGTATTCCCAGCGCATCACTTTTTCCACATTTTGTTATGTTACAGCCTTATTCCAGAATGGATTCAATTCATTTTTTAATCAGAATTCTACACACAACACCCCATAATGACAATGTGAAAAAAGTTTACTTGAGATTTTTGCAAATTTATTAAAAATAAAAAAATTGAGAAAGCACATGTCCATAAGTATTCACAGCCTTTGCCATGAAGCTCAAAATTGAGCTCATGTACCTCCTGCTTCCCCTGATCATCCTTGAGATGTTTCTGCAGCTTCATTGGAGTCCACCTGTGGTAAATTCAGTTGACTGGACAGGATTTGGAAAGGCACACACCTGTCTATAGAAGGTCCCACAGTTGACAGTTCATGTCAGAGCACAAACCAAGCATGAAGTCAAAGGAATTGTCTGTAGACCTCCGGGACAGGATTGTCTCGAGGCACAAATCTGGGGAAGGTTACAGAAAAATTTCTGCTGCTTTGAAGGTCCCAATGAGCACAGTGGCCTCCATCATCCATAAGTGGAAGAAGTTCGAAACCACCAGGACTTTTCCTAGAGCTGGCCGGCCATCTAAACTGAGCGATCGGGGGAGAAGGGCCTTAGTCAGGGAGGTGACCAAGAACCCGATGGGCACTCTGTCAGAGCTCCAGAGGTCCTCTGTGGAGAGAGGAGAACCTTCCAGAAGGACAACCATCTCTGCAGCAATCCACCAATCAGGCCTGCATGGTAGAGTGGCCAGACGGAAGCCACTCCTTAGTAAAAGGCACATGGCAGCCCGTCTGGAGTTTGCCAAAAGGCACCTGAAGGACTCTCAGACCATGAGAAAGAAAATTCTCTGGTCTGATGAGACAAAGATTGAACTCTTTGGTGTGAATGCCAGGCGTCACGTTTGGAGGAAACCTGGCACCGCTCATCACCAGGCCAATACCATCCTGACAGTGAAGCATGGTGGTGGCAGCATCATGCTGTGGGGAACTGGGAGACTAGTCAGGATAAAGGGAAAGATGACTGCAGCAATGTACAGAGACATCCTGGATGAAAACCTGCTCCAGAGCGCTCTTGACCTCAGACTGGGGCGACGGTTCATCTTTCAGCAGGACAACGACCCTAAGCACACAGCCAAGATATCAAAGGAGTGGCTTCAGGACAACTCTGTGAATGTCCTTGAGTGGCCCAGCCAGAGCCCAGACTTGAATCCGATTGAACATCTCTGGAGAGATCTTAAAATGGCTGTGCACCGACGCTTCCCATCCAACCTGATGGAGCTTGAGAGGTGCTGCAAAGAGGAATGGGCCAAACTGGCCAAGGATAGGTGTGCCAAGCTTGTGGCATCATATTCAACAAGACTTGAGGCTGTAATTGCTGCCAAAGGGGCATCGACAAAGTATTGAGCAAAGGCTGTGAATACTTATGGACATGGGATTTCTCAGTTTTTTTATTTTTAATAAATTTGCAAAAACCTCAAGTAAACTTTTTTCATGTTGTCATTATGGGGTGTTGTGTGTAGAATTCTGAGGAAAAAAATGAATTTAATCCATTTTGAAATAAGGCTGTGACATAACAAAATGTGGAAAAAGTGATGCGCTGTGAATACTTTCCGGATGCACTGTACATTCTGCCTTTGTCCATAAACAGCCCCATCATCTTTATGACCTTAGTCTCAAAAAGTGAGACGACTGGGATCTTTTCCTGAATAAGGAGTGGCGTTGCACATGTACTTTGTCACCACGAGAGAAGGTGTAGTTCTCAAACTTACCACTAGGTTTCGTATGCCTACAGTCTGGTTAATCAGTCTGCTGAGTGCCATTGTGCTGAGTTGATCGAGTGCGCGTTTTTTTGGCGTTTATTCTTTAGTCGTGTAACGTGACTTGGGTGATTTGTTTTTTCTCTCTCTCTCAAATCCACCATAGCAGATTTTCAAGAATCGATGATTCTTGAAAATTTCTGATAATTTCTGACATTGACGGACTTGTTCATAAAGAGTTTGTTCAGTGAGTCCGCGACTTTACATCGAATGGCCGGTGGGGTCTACGGGAAAGTGTTTGGGAAAACACATGCAAAGCTGTATTCTGTGCCCTGCCAGCTCATATTCCTGCACACACCATGCTGTCAGAAAGATTTTTTGGATGACAAACAATGTGGTTGCTATTGTGCACCCCAACATACTCAATAGATCTCACTCCCTGTGACTTCTTTTTGCTCCCAAAATGAAAATTGAAACTGAAGTGAAGCAGATTTGCTTCTGTGGAAGAAATCCAGAAAAAAAAAAGGCAGGAGGCTCGAGACGCAGTAAGAAAAGAGGAGTGCAGAAAATGTGAGCTGGAACGGCAAGAGCGCTGGGGCAGGTGTATTGCAAATCGAGAAGACAATTTTGAAGACTACGAAAAGGAAATTCCTTTAAGTTTCATAATAAAAGTTATTTTTGGGGTCCCTGGGTGACTTAATAGGGCAGCACGGTGGCGCAGTGGGTAGCGCTGCTGCCTCGCAGTTAGGAGACCCGGGTTCGCTTCCTAGGTTCTCCCCGTGTCTGCGTGGGTTTCCTCCGGGTACTCCTCTTTCCTCCCACAGTCCAAAGACATACAGGTTTGGTGAATTGGCGGTCCTAAATTGTCCCTAGTGTGTGTGTGAGTGTGCCCTGTGGTGGGCAGGCTCCCTGCCCGGGGTTTGTTTCCTGCCTTGCGCCCTGTGTTGGCTGGGATTGGCTCCAGCAGACTCCCGTGACCCTGTGGTTAGGTTATAGCGGGTTGCATAACGGATGGATGGATGACTGAATGAATAGAGCTCCTTAGAAGAGTCAGTCATTCTCCAACCTGCTATATCCTAACACAGGGTCATGGGGGTCTGCTAGAGCCAATCCCAGGCAGGGCACCAACCCACCGCAGGACACACACACACACACACCAAGCACACATACTAGGGACAATTGAGGATCGCCAATACACTGAACCTGCATGTCTTTGGACTGTGGGAGGAAACCAGAGCACCCAGAGGAATCCCACACAGACACGGGGAGAACATGCAAACTCCATGCAGGGAGGACCCGGGAAGCAAACCCAGGTCTCCTTACTGCGAGGCAGCAGCACTACCCACTGCACCACCATGCCGCCCATCCTTGGAAAAGTGTTGATCATATTTTAAACAATGCAGCACGTGGAAACGCTAATGTTTAAAGCGCACAGAGACTCTACTGCTGCTGAGACATGTGTGGTGTAAGGGGGCTTGTGGGGGTCTCATTTGATGAATTTGGCACGTGGGTACCCAATTGTTTCACTGAGCTAACCCTTGGTAATTATAATGTGCCGTCACTAGATTATTTAATTGAGTTTGGTGGGGGGGGGGTGGATTTCTACTCACGGACGGACGACTGATCAGTTCATCAACCATGGCAGGAGGAGGATTGTGGATGGTCCAAGAACGATGGCCGATCCAGCCCTTGTAAGTTTTAGGATGTAATGTGGTCGTTCAATGCCTCAAGAATAAAGGTGTGTTTATTTGTCACATAAAAAAATAAATAAATAAAACACACCTTTTTTTATTTGTCACATGTAGTGCTACTAGCCTCGACCAAACCCTCCCTTCAACGAATGACCATCTCACTGAGTGAAGAGGCTTCGAAGGTAGGTCTTCGCATCAGCACTGAAAAGTCGAAGATCATGACCAGGAACGCAGGAATCAAGATCGAGAATAAGCTGACAGATGAGGTTGACCAGTTTACATACCTCGGGAACGTCGTGGCCAAGGACGGCGGCACGGACGTGGACGTCAGCTACAGAATTGGCAAGGCCTCAGCAGTCTTCCAACGCCTCTGCAAAATTTGGGCATCGGCATCGGTCAGCACGCTCATCAAGATACGCCTCCTCAATACCATTGTTATTCCGACGGCCATCTATGCTAGTGAGACGTGGAAACATAGGAAACAAGAAAGCTGAACACATTCCAACAACGCTGCCTGAGAAAAATTCTTCGAATCTCCTATTGCAACCGCATCACAAACGATGAAGATCTAAAAAGAGCAAACACTCGCCGACTGGAGGTGATTGTTGCCGAGCGCTGAATGCGCCTTGCAGGGCATGTTCTCTGCCTACCAGAAAATCCCGAAGATCGTGATGTACTGGGTTCCCCCGGGGAGAAAAAGGAATGTTGGACGACAAAAGATCACCTGGAGAAGAACCCTGCATGAAGACCTCAAAAACATCGACATCAGTTGGCAAAATATGAATGCTATTGCTCAGGATCGACCTCGTTGGCAGACGCTTGTTGCCCGATGTGCGGAAATGCATGGGAGGAACTAAGTCTAAGTAAATCTTATTTGTCACATACAGTATGCACTAGTCCGCGTACAACATGCAGTGAAGACCAACCTAAAAATAAAAATGGGCAAATACGAGGCAGGAGTGTGATCAAGAGAGACCATTGTGATACTCAGAAGAAGATGTTGTAGGGCACGGCCTATCTGAGAAGCTTTATGGCCCGAAAATAGAAGATCCTCAGCAGGCAGAAGTGTCCGTGACTGGTGTGTTTGGAGTCCATGATCATTTTGGTCTCTCTGGCTCTGCACCGCTTGGTTTACATGACCGACAAGCAGAGGACAGCAGATCTGATGGTGGGGTCCATTGCTCGCACCACCTTTTGCAGGGCTTTGCAGTTTTGGGCAGAGTAATTAAGAGGTCAGGATGTGGTGATCATTGTCAGGATACGTTCTGCAGATTCTGGGTAGAAAGTTTTTAGAATTGCTTGGGAGACCCTAAATTTTCTCAGTTCCCTCAGATGCTGCCGACTCTGCCTTAGATTTTTGGATTTGTTGAGCTAAGATCTTATTAGCTTTCTCTCCATGTTCGTAGTAATGATGTCGTGATTTGAAAATGAGTTGTTCAGTTTCTTTAGTTGTCAAGAGGTTGAGTTCTGAATACAGAGCCTGCCTTTTCCTGTGAAGTTCCTCTCTTGGACAACTGGCATGTTCTTCATCTATTCTACTAATTTCACTGATTAGCTTCTTGGTTTCCAATTTACGTCCGTGGGATAGATATGAGATAATCTGTCCTATTAAGAAAGCCTTCAGAGTTTCCCAGAGTATTTCTGCAGAGACCTCTGAGGATGTGTGTCTCTAAAAAAAATCGATTTGTTTGAATATAAATTCTGTACAGTTCTCGTCTGCTAATAAAAGTGAGATAAGACACCGGCTGCAAGATGAGTATGTGGGGCGTAGTGATTTGAGCTCCATGATCAAAGGAGCGTGGCCAGAGATAACAATAGCGTAGTTCTTACAAAATTTAATCGTGAGCAAAAAATTGTTATCTATAAAGAAATAATTAACTCTTGAGTAGCAGTGATGCACTGGTGAGTAGAAGGAATATGCTCTAGAGTTTGGGTTTAGAAATCTCCAGGAGTCTGATGAGTCTGTGTAATTGTCTTTTCAGTGTTAGATGTCATCGCCCCTGTGACAGGAGACCTATCTAGGTTTGGATTTAAAACACAAAGTCCCCAGCCATTATAATTTTATGAGTGTTGTGACAGATAGGGGGCGCTGTCATCCCCTTGAACCCTCGGACCAGACTCCAGACACCAGCTATAAGTCCAATAACTTATTTTATTTGGACAATAATGTGCAGCAAGCACCATCCACTCCACAATACTCATAAACAATACACTAATCAATAAACAATAATCAATCCTCCACTCCCAGACGCGTTGTCACCCTTCCTCCTGACTCAGCTCAGCTGCTGGGATCTCCCACAGTCCTTTTTATACTTCTTGACCCAGAAGTGTTTCTCTTCTCACTGTCCGTGTGACTGGCAACACTTCCGGGTCAGATGAAAACTCCATTTCTCTTTTACCCGGAAGGACGTCATTTCTTCTGTCCATGTGACTGGGACGTACTTCCGGGCTGTAGGGAAAATAGTCCTTGATCCTCCCTGCAGCATCCTCTGGCGGCCCCCGTGGTATCCAGCAGGGCTGTGAATAAACACTCCATTGTCCATGATTCCCTGCTGGCATTTGGGGCACCTTCATGCTGCAGGGAGGGCTCCATCTACCGGCCTGGGAGTATTGGCCGGGATGAATGGCCGGCCATATACCACAGTGTTCACATTGGCAATGGATGCAAATACCTCATCCAGATTGGGTGCGTAGATTGTGACACTAGAGGGCTCTGTTGCTCTTCTAATTTGAGAGACAGACGCTCAGGACACCAGGCAAAAGTACTAAGAAGTATTTTAATTCTTTTCTTCTTTTATAAATAGTACCCCTAAGCACCACAGCCATACACCATACACAGGCAAGTAAATACAATAATAATCACACAATTCTCTTCCTCTATCTCTATCTCCTCCACACCTCCCACCAAGTGTTGTCTACTACCTCCTGACTCTGGCTCGCCTGCTGGGTCTTTAGCAGACCTTTAAATAGTCCTCGACCCAGAAGTGTTTCTCTCCCTCCATCCACGTGACTTGCCAGTGAATTTTCTTCAGCCCGGAAGTACTTCGAGGCTTCCGTCCTCGTGACTTCGGAGTACTGCTGGGCTATGGATGAGACATGATTCCCCTGGTTCTCTTGCAGCATCCCCTGGCAGCACACATGGTACCCAGCAGGGCTGTGTTGCCGAACTCCATGTCCCATAGTGCCCTGTGGGAATCCGGGGCACTGCTACACTGCAAGGAAGCTGCCATCTAATGTTAGTGTCCCAAAGAGGTTGCCTTTCCCCATCCTTCCCCTCTGTGGGCATGGATTGAGCTGCTGGCCACCTATCACAAGATACTTATCAAAATCACTAAATTACCCATGATGATCACATATCTCCCTTCAGTGCCAGATAGTACATCTGATATTACAAACTAGATTGTTCTATGTATTCAAATTCTCACGGCTCTAGTTTTCTTTGAAATATTTGGCCAGTCCAGTCTCTGTGCAGCCAAAACTGATCCATACTTAATAAGTGGGTCTCCTGTAAAAATACTATTTCTGCCTTGCATTTTTGACCTGTGTTTGGATATGCTGAGTTCAGGTCAGCTCCTCACAGGTATGAAATCAAGGGGCTTGAAGCTGCTCATCCTTTCCACTGAAGTCCTATTTATATGGAGAAGTGTGAAGTCCACAACCAGCTACGTTGTTTTGTTGATGTTTGTCTGGCACCAGGATGCCAGGTTCTCCACTTCCACCAGATAGGCTTCCTCATCATTGTTAGAAATGAGGCCTATCACCACCGTGTCATCCGAAAACTTCACAATGGAGGTGGAGCTGTGTGTGGCCACACGTTCGTAGGTGTAAAGTGAATACGCTAGAGGGCTCAGAACACATCCTTGAGGAGCTCCTGTATTGAGGATAAGAGTATCCTGCGGTCACTCACTAACGGAGACGTACTTTCAGTTGCAAACCCCTTTGGTTGGTGAACAGTCTGTGGAGAATTATGGTACTGAAAGCTGAGTGCTTTTATTTTTTTATTGTGCCAAGAGGGAGGTTTAGTTGTTCATAAGGTGTTACTGAAAGACTATGACATATCATTAAAAAAACACATCAACAAAGAACACATCAGTGAATATAAACTTTGTACATGTTGTGGCCATCAGGATGCACACCACGTCTCCAAACCTGACATAGACAGACATCAGACACAAGTCAGGTGACATGGAACACTCCAGCGGTCAGGTTAGCCCTCAACTAGACCAGCTGGCTCTGCCTTTCCCATTTTACCGGTGGAGCTCCAGCATGTATACCCCAATGCCTTATTCAGGGAGTGTGGCTTGGCAACTCACTGCCCCCTCCTCTCTTTGTAGATACTTGATCGCCAGGTGAGGCAACAGGCAATTCAAGGTCAACCCTCTGCTCTGGATATCCCTCGGGTCTTCATGGCAGATCTCCTGGCTCCCTCAGGCCAACAGTGGGGGGGGGGGGGGCTTCCATTTCTCGGACTGTCTGAGCTCTCACCGTCATAGTCTTCTTCAGGAGTGTATATTAGCCACAAACAGGCATTCAGACTTTCTTCGTCTAGGAGATAAGTGTATGCAGAATGTAGTGATCCCAAGTGCTGCACTTAGTTTTGCACTTACCCCATTCTGAAGCCCCTCATCTGGAGCTTCATTCTTCCAGACAACCATTTTGCTCCCTGCGTCAGCTTCCTTGATGTGGATGACAGTGGGCACATGGCCCTTCGCTGTCTTTGTTCCCTGTCTGAGCCTCTTCTTCCCCATCGTGGGTGGGTGGGCAGTGCTTCTGTGCCTCATTGGCTTCAGCGTGTGGTGCTGCATTGCTTTGTGTGTAAAGTTGCACTGCAGTGTCGGGATTAGCTACAAGATATTTTTAAAACAGGCCTTGCAGCCAGCCAGGAATCCTGCCGACTATGCCACTTGTGGCCACCAGGGGGTACACCAGCTCCCTAAACCCAGCACAAGTCCAGCACACCACAGGGTTTTATTGAAGGACGGTTTCTCGAGGCAGTGAGGGGAAAAAGGAAACAAGATTGTTAGCGACGGCGCCGCCTTTTCATTCCGTGGTGGTACAACGATACCTTAGGTGAGCCTGGAAGGCAACCATCTGGTATAAAATAGCATTAAGTTCTTAACAGCTTTTGATGGAGAAAGATGTGAGACAGAGCTCATCAAAAATAATTTGTTGACCTTAAGAAGTGAACTGCCTACATGGGACTTGTATCTTGTTACCTTTTTCTTTTGACACATTACCACTGACACACACGTGCGCCATGGGGACACCTTAAAGGCTCTGGTGGTGGTAATTCAACACCGATCCACAAGTGTATAATAAAGCCTCTTCTCTTCCTCCCTCTACAGACCGGATGATTGACAGCCCGACCACCTCTGATGTCACTTCCTGGGCCTGCCTCTTCTTGCCTGGCCTGTACTGAACAGGAAGTGCCACCATCTTTGTCAGGTATAAACTGAGACTCGTGTCCTTAGGGACATTCCATTTGGCTGCAAAGCCTTTAAACATTGGCCTTTATAATATATGGAGTCGCAGTGAGACCCCCAACTCTTGTCTTGTCATCTTTTACAGCATCAACAACGGACCCCAATGTTTCACAAGTACGTCTCTCTTTTCATTACAACATATGCAGTACGAGCTCAAGGCAATGGTGATGCACCCGTCCTTGATGTCATTTGAAAGACTCTATTATATTTTCTATTGAGCAATGAGAATATGTTCCAGATGTAAACCAAATACTAAATTTATAATGGCTCCAGCACGTCTTGAAAAGGGGATAATTAGATTTTTCCACTTTTTGTCCATTTCAATGCACAACAATATGCACATATGTAGATTCATACCTAGTGGCATGGATCATGGACTATCTTACAAACAGACCTCAGTATGTGCGTCTCGGGAACTGCAGGTCTGACATTGTGGTCAGCAGCACAGGAGCGCCGCAGGGGACTGTACTTTCTCCGGTCCTGTTCAGCTTATATACATCGGACTTCCAATACTACTCGGAGTCCTGCCACGTGCAAAAGTTCTCTGACGACACTGCTATCATGGGCTGCATCAGGAGTGGGCAGGATGAGGAGTATAGAGACCTCATCAAGGACTTTGTTAAATGGTGCGACTCAAACCACCTACAACTGAACACCAGCAAAACCAAAGAGATGGTGGTGGATTTTAGGAGGACCAGGCCCCTCATGGACACCGTGATCATCAGAGGTGACTGTGTGCAGATGGTGCAGACCTATAAATATCTGGGAGTGCAGCTGGATGATAAATTGGACTGGACTACCAATACTGATGCTCTGTGCAAGAGAGGACAGAGCCGACTATACTTCCTTAGAAGGCTGGCGTCCTTCAACATCTGCAATAAGATGCTGCAGATGTTCTATCAGACGGTTGTGGCGAGCGCCCTCTTCTATGCTGTGGTATGCTGGGGAGGCAGCATAAAGAAGAGAGACGCCTCACGCCTGGACAAACTGGTGAGGAAGGCAAGCTCTATTGTAGGGACGGAGCTGGACAGTTTGACATCTGTGGCAGAGCGATGGGCGCTGAGCAGACTCCTGTCAATCATGGAGAATCCGCTGCATCCACTGAACAGGATCATCTCCAGACAGAGGAGCAGCTTCAGAGACAGACTGCTGTCACCGTCCTGCTCACTGACAGACTGAGGAGATCGTTCCTCCCCCACGCTATGCGACTCTTCAATTCCACCTGGGGAGTAAACGTTAACATTATACAAAGTTATTGTCTGTCTGTATACCTGCATTGTTATCACTCTTTAATTTAATACTAGTCATTTAGCCTGTTACAATAGCAGGCGCTAGAACAGTAGTACATAAACATTAGTAGGAACAGTCTATATTACATGGAAAGGGACTTTGACCTCATTCTTTTTGTCGGTCGTATTTTTCTTTCTTTCAGCCTTTCTTTTGTTGATGTTTACTTGCTGAGCTGACCGTTCTTTGTGGGCTGCCGCCGTGTATTGTGTGTCTTTAATTTTCTCTGACAGTAATACTGTCTTGTAAGGCTCTATTCAATAAGGGCGCGCACAAAAAGGCGAGCTTCAAAAGGGAGACCTCAATTGAGCGCGGCGAATAAAGGCGTTCGTAGATAATTTAGTTCAAATGGCTCTGGAATATGTGAAGAGCAACAAAGGTGCAGATCTTCATTTACGCGCGCCTTTATTCGCTGCGACCAATTGAGGTCGCCCTTTTGAGGCTCGCCTTTTTGTGCGCGCCCTTATTGAAGGATACCGTCTTGTACATCCGCTGGCTTGTACGTCTGTAATATACCTTTAATTTACAGGCGTGCGAGTTGGTAATATGCCTTTAATCTCCTCTGACAGTAATACTGGCTTGTATGTGGCTGTAATATGCGGCATTGTATTGTGTACCTTTAATTTCCTCTCGCAGTAATACTGGTTTGTATTTCCGTAAAACGCCTCTAACTTTCTTTGACAGTAATATCGCGCATCGCACCGTGCCCCGCGCATGCGGACTTCACCAGAAGACACACACACACGGACACCTGGACGCACACAGGGATTTTATATATATAGATTGTTTTTTATCAGTATGCTGCTGCTGGAGTATGTGAATTTCCCTTTGGGATAAATAAAGTATCTATCTATCTATCTATCTATCTATCTATCTATCTATCTATCTATCTATCTATCTATCTATCTATCTATCTATCTATCTATCTATCTATCTATCTATCTATCTATCTATCTATCTATCTATCTATCTATCTATCTATTATATAGTGCCTTTCATCTATCTATCTATCTATCTATCTATCTATCTATCTATCTATCTATCTATCTATCTATCTATCTATCTATCTATCTATCTATCTATCTATCTATCTATCTATTATATAGTGCCTTTCATCTATCTATCTATCTATCTATCTATCTATCTATCTATCTATCTATCTATCTATCTATCTATCTATCTATCTATCTATCTATCTATCTATCTATCTATTATATAGTGCCTTTCATCTATCTATCTATCTATCTATCTATCTATCTATCTATCTATCTATCTATCTATCTATCTATCTATCTATCTATCTATCTATCTATCTATCTATCTATCTATCCATCCATCCATTTTCCAACCCGCTGAATCCGAACACAGGGTCACGGGGGTCTGCTGGAGCCAATCCCAGCCAACACAGGGCACAAGGCAGGAACCAATCCCGGGCAGGGTGCCAACCCACCGCAGATCGATCTATCTATCTATCTATCTATCTATCTATCTATCTATCTATCTATCTATCTATCTATCTATCTATCTATCTATCTATCTATCTATCTATCTATCTATCTATCTATCTATCTATTATATAGTGCCTTTCATCTATCTATCTATCTATCTATCTATCTATCTATCTATCTATCTATCTATCTATCTATCTATCTATCTATCTATCTATCTATCTATCTATCTATCTATCTATCTATCATTTAACATTCATAGACACTGTAAGCGTTTTCTCTATTCGATTCATAATGAACTTGTAAATTATAATTGACATACTCTGTTAATTCCCGAGGAGACGTTCTCTTTTTCGTATACCCCAACTTGCTCAGAGTTTTCAGGGGGCAGCTCTTTATACAGCACCCCTGGAGCAATTGCAGGTTAAGGGTATTGCTCAAAGGCCCAACAGAGTCGCATTCCTTCTGTTACTGCCCCAACTCAAACCGGCAGCCTTCCAGTTACCTGCCCAGATCCTTTAGCCACAGAGCCACCACTCCAGGTAAGCCATCACTTCAGTTTTCTGTGCCAGGGCAAATATCTTTTATGATTTGCACAGCAAACAGAAGTTGTTCTGCTCACATCGGTATGTTTTGAGGTATATTTAAGCAATGAATGTTGGGATGTTTTCGTGTATATCGTCTTTGGGATTTTTTTTAATGAATAGTGTAACGAGACAAGGAAGCGCAATATAAAAGACCAGTGAGCCCCCAAAACCCCAGACACAGCACACGAAACAGTCCCAGGTACAAAATGAAGACTTTTATTTTCCACAAAATACCTACACAAATAAATTGCACAGCCTTCCAATAACTATTCCTCCTTTTCCTCCTCCAGGGGAGCTTTGCCTTCTGCCTCCCAACTCTGACTTACTGGACTGAAGCGAGGCTGGACGGCTCGCTTTTATGTCAGACCAGGGAGCACTTCCAGTACGGGGGGCATAGCCCTTCCAGGTCAGACGGAAGCCTCCTGAAACAGAAAGTCCTTCTCCCTGCAGCACCCCCTGGTGGCACCCAGGGACCACAACAGTATTGTCCCTCCCACACACCCCTGCGGGCGTCCGCTATTGGGTCCATGCCAGCTGAGCTCTGCCATCTCTTATGCTGGGGCAGGAACTGCCCTGAATGCACCAACTCCCCCACATTATCCATGAATTTATCCCTTTGTTTGGGGGCAGAGATGGGCAACACTCGACTGGAGGAGTGGCAGTGTGGTAGAGAGAGAGAGGGAGAGAAGCAGGAAGAAGAAACATTGTTGAGTTTTTACACAAGGTATTTGTGGAATAAAACTCCTTTTATTTGAACCCGGGACTGTTTTTGAGTGTTTGTGCTTGGGGATTGGGCCTCAGTGGTGCCCCCTTTGTCTTCGCAATTAGCTTTGAAAATAATTTGGCCACATCAGGAAAGCAATTTTGGGTTTGACCAAGATCAGTAGTAATAGTATGAAAAAAAAATGACCTCCACAGAAAGGTCCCGTGAAGCTAAATCTTTCAAGTGGTCGATTTAGCAAATGTTACACCATTTCAGTAAACTTTCTGATGCAAGGGCTGAGGGATTTTGCGCATCGTTCATATACATTACAATCCGAATTGTCGACATTTTGTTATTTTAGAAAACGTGTCATCACTAACAATGTCTCACTACAAATTGGACAATCTGATGCTGAATATCCCAGCCTAATATCCATCCATCCATTTTCCAACCCGCTGAATCCGAACACAGGGTCACGGGGGTCTGCTGGAGCCAATCCCAGCCAACACAGGGCACAAGGCAGGGAACCAATCCCAGGCAGGGTGCCAACCCACCACAGGACACACACACAAACACCCACACACCAAGCACACACTAGGGCCAATTTAGAATCGCCAATCCCCCTAACCGGCATGTCTTTGGACTGTGGGAGTAAACCCATGCAGACATGGGGAGAACATGCAAACTCCATGCAGGGAGGACCCGGGAAGCGAACCCAGGTCCCCCAACTGCGAGGCAGCAGCGATACCCACTGCGCCACCGTGCCGCCCAGCCTAATATCTCCAAATCTTATTTACAGAATGACAGACAATAAAATCACTTGTCTTTACGGATGTGGAACTGGTGCGTTATCAATCAAAACCAATATGCAATTTGAAACAGATATTATGTATGGAAACAACAGTTTTTTGTAGAACTTCCCTCCTTTTCTCCCAGTTCTCAGCCCCTTCTGTCAACGACGTGTCCTGGCCCTGTCTAAGGCACCTCCCCTTCTTCACTTGTCAGTTCACCCTATTGGTCAGTTGTGCTGTTCGTCTACAGCAGAGGTATTCAACTAAAATCTAAAGAGGTCCAATTAGAGAAAATTTCTTGAAGCAATGGTCTGGAAGATCATGTTGTGTAACTGTTTTCGATGTCCACTGTCCATTTTTTGGAGAGCGCAATTTGTTCCTTATTTTTCGGTCCCTTTCTCTGTCTCACCCGTCTTTTCTTTTTCCAGCACAGTCGTCTGTATCTCTCACTTTCTTCCATCTAGAATCCACAGACTTGATTGGCTGAGTGGTATCAAGTGAAATGGCTTAACGGTCTGTGCATTTCCTCATCCACTAAAACGTTACCGTAAAGACTACAAAAGCTGCTCCGGCTAAAACAGAAGAGCCCCGTCAGGTTTTAAATCATAACCTTCTGTTTTGGCTATAAGTCTGGGTCCGCATGAGACAGCTTCTGGGTCCGGATCCAGACCGCGGTCCGCCTGTTAGTGACCTCCGGTGTACAGCGATCATCACCTCCGCTGGAGACTTTTAGTTGCATGCATTACATTTCATTTGCATACATTTCCATACTTACACTTCATTTGCATACATTTGCATGCCTACACTTCATTTACATACGTCCATCTCAAGCAGGCCACCGAACGGCTGCTGCTCTTTGTCTTCAGTCTTGAGTTCATGTCACATGTCACACGCTCCCAGACAGACGATAATTCCAATTTATCGAGTCGGAAATATCACGTGAACACTCGAGGAAACTCGAAATTACAACACGGACAATTCAAAGCTACCTGACTTGATCGAGTTTCCTAGAACTTTCACCTTAGTCAATTGTTTAAAACAAAACATATAAACTGGTCATCCCAAAATGCCATTTTTTTGGTTTGAAGTGAAGTGATGCAGTGCATCCAGAAAGTATTAACAGCGCATCCCTTTTTCCAAATTTTGTTATGTTACAGCCTTATTCCAAAATGGATTCAATTCATTTTTTTCCTCAGAATTCTCCACACAACACCCCATAATGACAACGTGAAAAAAGTTTACTGGAGGTTTTTGCCATATACTTTGTCGGTGCACCTTTGGCAGCAATTCCAGCCTCAAGTCTTGTTGAATATGATGCCACAAGCTTGGCACACCTATCCTTGGCCAGTGTCGCCCATTCCTCTTTGCAGCACCTCTTAAGCTCCATCAGGTTGGATGGGAAGCGTCGGTGCACAGCCATTTTAAGATCTCTCCAGAGATGTTCAATCGGATTCAAGTCTGGGCTCTGGCTCGGCCACTCAAGGACATTCACAGAGTTGTCCTGAAGCCACTCCTTTGATATCTTGGCTGTGTGCTTAGGGTCGTTGTCCTGCTGAAAGATGAACCGTCGCCCCAGTCTGAGGTCAAGAGCGCTCTTCCAGGATGTCTCTGTACATTGCTGAAGTCATCTTTCCCTTTATCCTGACTAGTCTCCCAGTTCCTGCCGCTGAAAAATATCCCCACAGCATGATGCTGCCACCACCATGCTTCACTGTAGGGATGGTGCCAGGTTTCCTCCAACCGTGACGCCTGGCATTCACACCAAAGAGTTCAATCTTTGTCTCATCAGACCAGAGAATTTTCTTTCTCATGGTCTGAGAGTCCTTCAGGTGTCTTTTGGCAAACTCCAGGCAGGCTGCCATGTGCCTTTTACTAAGGAGTGGGCTTCCGTCTGGCCACTCTACCATACAGGCCTGATTGGTGCATTGCTGCAGAGATGGTTGTGCTTCTGGAAGGTTCTCCTCTCTCCACAGAGGACCTCTGGAGCTCTGACAGAGTGACCATCTGGTTCTTGGTCACCTCCCTGACTAAGGCCCTTCTCCCCTGATCGCTCAATTTAGATGGCCGACCAGCTCTAGGAAGTCCTGGTGGTTTCGAACTTCTTCCACTTACGGATGATGGAGGCCACTGTGCTCATTTGGATCTTCAAAGCATCAGAAATTTTTCTGTAACCTTCCCCAGATTTGTGCCTCGAGACAATCCTGTCTCGGAGGTCTACAGACAATTCCTTTGACTTCATGCTTGGTTTGTGCTCTGACATGAACTGTCAACTGTGGGACCTTCTATAGACAGGTGTGTGCCTTTCCAAATCATGTCCAGTCAACTGAATTTACCACAGGTGGACTCCAATGAAGCTTTTTAATTTATTATTTGCACGTCATGTTGTTACACGGGTGGCACGGTGGCGCAGTGGGTAGCGCTGCTGCCTCGCAGTTGGCAGACCTGGGCACCTGGGTTCACTTCCTAGGTCCTCCCTGCGTGGAGTTTGCATGTTCTCCCCGTGTCTGCATGGGTTTCCTCTGGGCGCTCCGGTTTCCTCCCACAGTCCAAAGACATGCAGGTTAGGTGGATTGGCAATTCTAAATTGGCCCTATTGTGTGCTTGGTGTGTGGGTGTGTTTGTGTGTGTCCTGCGGTGGGTTGGCATCCTGCCCGGGATTGGTTCCTGCCTTGTGCCCTGTGTTGGCTGGGATTGGCTCCAGCAGACCCCTGTGACCCTGTGTTCAGATTCAGCGGGTTGGAAAATGGATGGATGGATGGATGTGTCAGGGAGAGGTGAAGGGCAGAGCATATGGCATCCACAGTTGACCTGTTTGAGCAGTATGCAAACTGAAGAGGGTCAAGTGTGACATGTGTGACATGACTAACCTTTCGAAGCACTTCATGATGATTGGCGTGAGTGCAACTGGTCGGTAGTCATTCAGGCATGTCACTGATGACTTCTTTGGCACTAGTATGATGGTGGTCGACTCGAAGCATGCTGGGACGGACGACTGGCTCAGAGATGTGTTGAAGATGTCTGTGAGGACACCAGCCTCATCCTCATCAACACTCTCACCCGTGTTAGCGAGAGGAGCACTGAAATGATGTCAGCAGATCCTTTTGTGGCAGGGCTGACATGCAGTGGTTTTTTAGGATTAAGTTCATTTTCATGGCAAAGAGGCACTTTGCAATTAATTGCAGTTCATCTGTTCACTCGTCAGAACATTCTGGAGTAGATGCAAATTGCCATCATAAAAACTGAGGTAGCAAACTTTGTGAAAATTCATATTTATGTCATTCTCAAAAATTTTGGCCACGACTCTACCGTTTGGTCAAATTTCAGCTTTTTAACTTAATAGGAAAGTGTGTTTTTGTTGATGACTGAGTGAGCTGAATCAATCAGACTGAGACCTCTAGGTGGTACCACTGAGCCCCAAGCCCCAGACATAATTGCACTAATACAGTCCCGGGTTCAAAAGAAGACTGATTTTTTTTATTTTCAAAAATAACAATACTTGGGCGGCACAGTGGCGCAGTGGTAGCGCTGCTGCCTCGCATAAGGAGACCTGGGTTCGCTTCCCGGGTCCTCCCTGCGTGGAGTTTGCATGTTCTCCCCGTGTCTGTGTGGGTTTCCTCCCACAGTCCAAAGACATGCAGGTTAGGTGGATTGGCGATTCTAAATTGGCCCTACTGTGTGCTTGGTGTGTGCTTGGTGTGTTTGTGTGTGTCCTGCGGTGGGTTGGCACCCTGCCCGGGATTGGTTCCTGCCTTGTGCCCTGTGTTGGCTGGGATTGCCTCCAGCAGACCCCCGTGACCCTGTGTTCGGATTCAGCGGGTTGGAAAATGGATGGATGGATGGATAGATAACAATACTTTCACAGGTTCCTGTTTGCAGCACAGAACACCAAGCAAACAAATTCTTTTCTCACCCCTTCCTCTCCTCTTGTGCCATTCTGCCTGCAACTGAGAAGAGGACCAGGAGACAAAACGTTGGTCAAACCTGAAATGAATGGAAACCGTAAAGATTTAATCTTATCCGCCAAAGCCTAATCATAAACTAGAAATCAAAGCCAGAGAAAGAGAAACAGTAGAATTGAAAACCAGGAAATCGAGAAAGAAGATGCGTTTCATTTGATGGAGTTTTGAATCTCAGTCATAGATGCTGTAGCAAAGAAGAGGTTTGGGGCACCATACAGGTGATACCCAGAGAACTGAAAAAGCAAAACAACAAAATGATTTACAGAAACAACATGAGAACATCTTTCCTGATACGAGTCCTGAGACAGGCAGGATTATCCGGCATCCCACCCAAGAGAAAAGGAGGATTCCATGAAGAGAAGGGCAGCAGCAATAGAAGGACAGCAATGGACTGGCATCCCATCTGGAATGGGTATGAGACCCTTCCTGAAACAGGGGTAACAAAACAAAGAGGCAACGGCAGAAGGCTCCTTTTGTGGAATATGTTTGTCCCCAGTCCTCTAGATGGCAGCATCCCAGGACCTCAGTAACCACGTGGACACCTACAGAGCATGATGGGAGTTGTAGTGCTGTGAATTGGTCCTGCTGGGTTCCATGGATTCTGCCAGGGGGTCCTGCGGGGATTCATAATCCCTGTTTATTCGGAACTTCCGCTTGACCCGGAAGTGCTTCCATCAGGGTATACCCTGGCACCAAAAGTACCCCTGGGTCCAACAAAAAAGTCTTCTTCAATGAGTCAGAATCAGGAGGAAGGAAAGCAACTCTCACTGGAGGGCGGTGGACCGAGAGAAAAGAGAAGGAAGGAAGACGAATTGTAATTCATTGCTGCTGGAAAAACCTTTGTGAGGTATTTGTATGATAAAAATCTCTGTTCTGAACCCGAGACTCTATTTGTGTTGGTTGTGTTCAATGTTTGGGGCTCGGTGGTGCCCCCTATCTGTCACACTTCGTAATGGTGGCAGCCCTGGTTATGAAGGATGTGAGGTGGCAGAGACAGTTCCAGATGCGTGAGCACCGTAGATGACGTCACTCAGCAGCCCAAGGCGGATCGCTGGATCTGCAGGTAGAATGAGAGGAGAGGTAAAAGGTGACAACGCCAACCCTTGGCATGGAGTGTTATTACGGGCTGACAAGCCCCGAAATTGTCTCCTATTGTATCCCTATGACAATACTGAATGACAACGCAACTTTCATGACAACTAGGAGCCGTGTGACACTAACGGAAATAAGAACATGGCAAAAAAAAAAAAAAACAGAATAATTTGTGGTACCATGAATAATTAATTATTACATGGCATCAAAGTGCACAATTCATAACGCATGCGAGATCTGCTTCAACTCACCCGCAGAAGATCTTTCTCAACTTGAACAAGATGTTCATTTGGAAGCTTTCTTTGACAGAGGATTCTGCCCCCAGCAGCTGGCTTAAGTGTCACCCGAGGGCCCCAACAGGGCTTCCCACCAGAACTACAACTCCCATGAAATCTTGCGGGCATCCAAATGGGAGCCATACCAGAGGGACGCTACCACCCAGTGTATTGGTGGGAACACTGGGTAGGACTTCCTCTGTCCTTCCACTATAATGGCTTCCGGTGCCACGAGAGGTATTGCTTACCAACTTGGCTGGGATGCCAATCTGTCCGCATCCTCCTTATCAAGTGTAGCAGTAGGGGGCGCTATTGCTCCCTTGAACCCTCAGGTACCACTCCAAACACCGGGTAAAAATCCAATTATTATTTATTTTATAATAATAATGTGCACAAAGCACCCTCCACTCCACACTACACATACAATACTCAATAAGCAATCACCAATCACCAATCCTCCCCTCCCAGACACTTAGCCACCCTTCCTCCCAGCTCAGCTCACTCATCTGGGTTTCCCACAGTCTTTTATAGTCCATGACCTGGAAGTGGTTCCAGCCCAACAACCCATAAGTCAGATTAAAAGTCCTTTTCTTCAACCCGGAAGCACGTCGTTCCTTCCGGTCATGTGATCATGACGCACTTCCGGGTTATAGGGCACGTAGCACTCTGTAAGCCTCCCCACAGCGGCTCCTGGTGGTCCCCATGATATCCAGCAGGGTTGTTTATAAAAACTACAGTGTCCATAATGCCCTGCTGAAATTTGGGGACCTTCCATGCTGCTGGGAGGGCTCCATCTGGCGGCCTGGAGGTGTGGACCAGAATATTTGGCCGGCCATCCCTCACACAAGATATATGTAATGATGACTGGGCTCAGCTTCATCAAGCATTCTGCTTTGGTGTTTAGTGCCCTCCTGGCCATGTTATGGTCAACACTGACGTCTTGGGTAACATCACTCAACTCTTTCTTAGTGATGCCATGCTGGCGTTCATCTTCACAACTCAATCTACGCAGCCATGTTATGGAAATAAGTGTCCATTTTGTTCACCCTGGGAAAAAAAAAAATACCTCAAGAAATCTCTGGCATCATAGTCTGGGCAAGCAGACCCCCACTCAGTTGAATTGTGAGTTTAACCGCGGACCGCCGCCTCTGAGGGCGGCCAGCTCTCTAATGATGATGCATGGGCAGATCAAATGCGATTGGAAGAACTGTCACTTACGAAAAACAAGCAATGAAAGTCCTTATTAAAGAGTCTTGGAAAGTCACAAAACAAGCAGGGTGGGGTGGGATGGGGGGGACTTAAATGAAACACGCACATTCCGATATTCCATTAGGAATGCCTCCATTTCTCTCGTACTCTTTTGTTCACATCCCAAGGCACCAGATTTTCCTCCGTGAGGGCGCGTGAAACGAGTCAATGAGTCTCCCACAAGAGACAGCGGGAAGGTGGAGAGTCGGCTGTCCTCTGGCACAGCTCCCCAGCGTGGCCCAGCAGCACCCACCCACCCCCCTTCCCTTACACTCATTCTTCGGTTTTGAGTTAAGTGGCCGACTTCATCTGGAATGAAACTGGGGGGGGGGGGGGGGGGGGGGACGCATTGTGCTCCGAAGTTGAGGGTGACTGAAATATCGCATATTAACACCACATGTCTGCGCAGGGAAGTGAAGAATTGGCATGAGGCGGCGTGTTGCTGAAACATGTACTGGATGTGTTTTGATTTTCTACCAACTTAATTATTAGAAACATTAACCCCGCAGAACAAAAGGGCATGATAAAAAAAAAAATGGCAAGACAGAGAGGAAAAGGAAAAAGAAGAAAGAAAATAGAAGGCATTTCGGGGCAGTGTGTCTTTCCGATTGAGGTCAACATGCTGGCTCTCGTTGGCAGGGTGATGCCACTCTGCCAGGTTGGCAGATGAGCCACAGTTCTGCCGATAAAGGGGCCCCTGGTGTATTGTAACAGAGCGGCCACCTAGGCAAAGCTGGACCGCACACAGACTTCTCATTTTTGACGTCAGTGTGTCAAGTTTTAATGGCAAATTCACAAATCACGTTGGCTCTCTAGGCTCTGGCACGGTGGCGCTGCACTTTTCTGCTATTACGTGCGTTTGCATGACTCTGGGGTCCTCAGACTTTGTGGCTGGAATAGAGAGCTTCAGTGGCGGCTGCTTTGGAAATTCTGCCTTCTGCATGAAATCCTTTGTGTGCTTCTCTTCATCAAGTTCCTCAAAATTAGGGATGGCACTAGAAGTCTGACTAGGATAAGAATTTGTGCCACCACAGTGTAGGACATGAGAAGAATTTTATGAGGCATCCTACATCAACACCCAGCAAGGAGCAGGAAATCATGTTTGAATTTGAATAAGATCATGTGGCCCCCGAGCCACAAAATGGCACTCATGAAGGCCTTTAGTAGCTTTCTGATACTAACGCTAAAGCCGATGTCACACTGTGTGACCATTTTTATCATTGGTGAGGTCATATTTGCAGACTACGGTCGCTGATCTCGTTGCTGCACCTTGTCATATTGCAGCCTGTGTCACATTCACTGACCGAGCGCCGATCTCACAGCACAGTCGTGCCCACCCGTTTTTCTGTGTGTGGTGCTTTACAAAGGGTTAACAGCTCCTGCTGGTTCAGCAGTGATCTAAGCCCATTAATTCTTTCTTCCATTCTGTTATGGTATGTAAAATCCGAGACATCAGACAGACGAGCTTCTCTTCTGTTTGGGAGGCTCACGACAACCCGCGTTTCTTATTCCTCGTCGCTAAGGTACATTCTATGCATTGCATTTCCTGACGAGTGTTCATTGGTTCATTTGGTTGTCAGCTGTCCTGTGTACACAAAACCCCGCCCCTTAAACAGGGGTGTTCTTCCGACATTGGGATGTTACACCTGGGAAACACTTCTGGTTTAGACGGGACTGACTGCCACAATGAAAAAGAGAGGATCCCAACAGGGCCGTCCTCTAGAACAACAGGTCCTATACTGCCCCGGCGGGTATCCAAAGTGGGGCAAAATCAGAGGAGCACTGCCACCTATCATAAATGTGTGTGTGTGTGGGGTGGCTGACGAGTTTAGGTGGCTACCCCCTCTCTGACTGTCCACTGTTCCTGCCCCCCAACTGAGGTCCATCCAGGTCAGAACACCCATCCTTCCCTCACACTAAGCCTCTTTTGATATGGCCTCCGGGCCAGTCAAGGAATCACTTCACCATCCACAAGAGATGTCTGTCCATCTGTCTTTCATCCTCCCATCTGTCGGAAGGAGCACCACACCTCTTTACAGACCAAAGCCAGGAAGCACTTCTTTATGCAATGAGTTGTGGGACTCCCCGGACAACCAGGAATTACGTGACACTGAACCTTTATACCATCACGGCAATGATATCACGTGACATTCACTTCCATGCCATCGCAACTGTCAACAAAAACAGCTCACAAAATGACAGTGATCAAATGAAAGAAGCCTTTTGGATAAAGGGTAAATCCCGTACTCAAGGACATTGGTGGAAATGAAGGGGAGGTGCGCTTCTTTACACAAAGAGTTGTGGGATTCTGGAACAAACTCCCAAGACATGGAGTGGAAGCAGAAACTTTAAGAACCTTTAAGAAGAATCTGGAGGAGACGTTGGGCCAGCTCAACTATTAGCTAAACAAACAGAATTAATGGAGTGAAGGGTCTCCTCTCGCCAAGTGGTCTCCACACTGTCATATCGGAAGCAACCACTGGAAAGGATTTAGGGATTTATGTTGACGCAACGTTTTCGTCAACTAAGCAATGCAAAGAAGCAATTAAAAAGGTAAATAAATTGTTAGGTTTTATCATAGAAACTGTTGAATTTAAGTCAAGGGACGTCCTACTCAAACTATTTAATTCACTCGTAAGACCACATCTGGAGTATGGTGTGCAGTTCTGGTACAAGAAAGACATAGCAGCACTTGAAGCTGTGCAGAGGAGAGCAACTAGGTGCATCATGGGACTTCAGGAGATGTTGTGCTGTGACAGACTCCGAGAATTAAACCTTAGAGCAGAGAAGACTGCATGAAGGGACCTCATCCAGGTTTGTAAAATCCTCAAAGGCATCGATAAAGGAGATCCAGCAACATTCTCTCAGCTTAAGGGTGAATCCCGTACTCGAGGACATCAAATGCATTTAAAATTGAGGCCAGGAAACATTTCTTTACGCAAAGAGTTGTGTGACTCTAGAACAAACTACGAGACATGGAGTCGAAGCAGAAACTTTAAGAACCTTTAAAAAGAATCTGGAGGAGATGTTGGGCCAGCTCAGCTACTAGCTAAACAAATGGGCGTGATGGACTGAAGGGTCTCCTCTCGCCAAGCGGTCTCCACACTGTCATATAGGAAGCAACCACTGAAAAGGATTTAGGGATTTATGTTGATGTAGCGATTTCATCATCTAAGCAGTACACAGAAGTAATTAAGGAATTACAAAGGACAATAAATAGTTAGGTTTTATCATACAAAATGTTGAATTTAAGTCAAGGAATGTCCTGCTCAAACTATATAGTCCACTTCTAAGACCACATCTGGAGTACGGTGTGCAGTTCTGGTACCAGAAAGACATAGCAGCCCTTGAAACTGTGCAGAGGAGAGCAACAAGGTGCATCATGGGACTTCAGGATGACTCAGAGAATTAAACCCGTTTAGTCTGAGCAGAGAAGTCTGCATGAAGGGACCTCATCCAGGTGTTTAAACATTCTCTCAGCTTAAGGGTACAAGAGGATAAGACATTGATGAAGATTTGGGGCGACTCCACGACCCCACATATTGTAAAGGCAAAAATAATAAATGAAGATTTCAGAGAACAGAACGTCCCTAAGGATGTGAGTGTCAAGTTAGACTATACAAGATGGCAACACTTCTGGTTAAATGCCAGCCAAGCAGGAAGAGGCGGGTCCAGGAGGATGGACGCTGGAAGTAATGTCAGAGGTGGTGAGGTTGTCAATCATCTGGTCTGCAGACATTAGAATACAGTGTCACCTTGTGGATTGGCGAGGAATTGCTACCACCAGAGCCTTTAAGCTGTCCCCAAGGCACACATGTGTGAAAACATGTAGTTTCATAAACATGCATTCTTGATCAGCAATGGGCATATTGTGCATAGTCCTACATAGGGCAGTGTTTCTTATCCACCGGCGCCACAAACAACCAAATCTGGTCGGTAATGGTAGAGGGTTGTGGTGGGTTACAAGTGGTCAGATTCGATCCTCCCCTGCCCCTCTCTGATGATTGCGGCAGAAGCACCAAGTGTGACACCAAAAAGACTGGGAAACACTGCTATTTGACATAGCAGCACTAGACGAAACAGGAAAATGGAAGCTCTCCATGCCACCCTTAAGGTCACCTCTGATACGGTAACAATTTAGTTCCATTTGGTCACTAAAGAGATTCAGCTTTTATTTTGAATTCGGGGAAGTTATTTCGGTGTTGCTGTCCCCTCTGTGTGCCTCTTCCTTAACTTCTTAACAGAGTTTGTGGCCTCTAGGGGGCACCATTGAGCACCAAACCCCAGACAAGCCCCAGGTTCACAATTCATCTTTTTATGTAATAAAGAATCTTTCTAAGAATCTTTGTGCCAGCAAAGCAGTGGGTCCAGATGGAGTATCGCCACGACTGTTGAAGGCCTGTGCATTGGAGCTGGGGAGTCCTCTACAGCGCATCTTCAACCTGAGCCTGGAACAGGGGAGAGTACTGAGGCTTTGGAAAACATCTTGCATCACCCCAGTCCCAAAGGTATCACATCCTAGTGAGCTGAATGAATTCAGGCCTGTCGCCCTGACGTCACATGTGATGAAGACCATGGAGCGGCTGCTGCTTCACCACCTGAGGCCACAGGTCCGCCATGCCCTTGACCCTCTGCAGTTTGCATACCAGGAGAAGGTGGGAGCGGAGGATGCCATCATCTACATGCTACACCGATCCCTCTCCCACTTGGACAGAGGCAGTGGTGCAGTAAGAATTATGTTTCTGGACTTCTCTAGCACCGTCAACACCATCCAACCTCTGCTCCCCAGGGACAAGCTGACAGAGATGGGAGTAGATTCATACCTGGTGGCATGGATCGTGGACTATTTTACTAACAGACCCCAGCATGTGTGTCTCGGGAACTGCAGGTCTGACATTGTGGTCAGCAACACAGGAGCGCCACAAGGGACTGTACTTTCTCTGGTCCTGTTCAGCCTATATACATCAGACTTCCAATACAACTTGGAGTCCTGCCACATGCAAAAGTTCGCTGATGACACTGCTATCATGGGCTGCATCAGGAGTGGGCATGAGGAGGAGTATAGGAACCTCATCAAGGACTTTGTTAAATGGTGCGACTCAAACCACCTACAACTGAACACCAGCAAAACCAAAGAGCTGGTGGTGGATTTTAGGAGGCCCAGACCCATCATGGACGCCGTGATCATCAGAGGTGACTGTGTGCAGAGGGTGCAGACCTATAAATACCTGGGAGTGCAACTGGATGATAAATTGGACTGGACTGACAATACTGATGCTCTGTGCAAGAGGGGACAGAGCTGACTATACTTCCTTAGAAGGCTGGCGTCCTTCAACATCTGCAATAAGATGCTGCAGATGTTCTAACAGACGGTTGTGGTGAGCGCCCTCTTCTACGCAGTGTGTGTGCTGGGGGAGGGCAGCATAAAGAAGAGGGATGTCTCACGCCTGGACAAACTGGTGAGGAAGGCAGGCTCTATTGTAGGCATGGAGCTGGACAGTTTGACATCCGTGGCAGAGCGATGGGCGCTGAGCAGACTCCTGTCAATCATGGAGAATCCACTGCATCCACTGAACAGGATCATCTCCAGACAAAGGAGCAGTTTCAGCGACAGACTGCTGTCACCGTCCTGCTCCACTGACAGGCTCGTTCCTCCCCCACACTATGTGACTCTTCAGTTCCACCTGGGGGGGTAAACTTTAACATTATACAAAGTTATTGTCTGTTATACCCGCCTCACACTCTCCACCTTGCACTTTTTAACTTGCACTGTGTTTTTATCACTTGTTAATTAATATTGTTTTTTGTATCAGTATGCTGATGCTGGAATATGTGAATTTCCCCTTGGGATTAATAAAGTATCTATCTATCTATCTATCTATCTATCTATCTATCTATCTATCTATCTATCTATCTATCTATCTATCTATCTATCTATCTATCTATCTATCTATCTATCTATCTATCTATCTGTTATATAGCACCTTCACTCTATCTATCTATCTATCTATCTATCTATCTATCTATCTATCTATCTATCTATCTATCTATCTATCTATCTATCTATCTATCTATCTATCTATCTATCTATTATATAGCACCTTCACTCTATCTATCTATCTATCTATCTATCTATCTATCTATCTATCTATCTATCTATCTATCTATCTATCTATCTATCTATCTATCTATCTATCTATCTATCTATCTATCTATCTATTGGCGTCCATTCTCACTCATCTTCATCAGTTTTCATGGACGGCCTGCTCATTTACTGCTCTGCCATACTCTTCCCATTTCTTCATGATTGATTTAATTCGAGATTAGAGATTATCTCGACTCCGTCTCCTGACTTGTGCTTTTCATGGAGTCGCTTGAGGGTTCTTTTGTCTTCATTGTGTACGACAGGCCACCATACTGACTCATCATAAGTTGGACCTTCCAAGTACAATCAATTCAAAGCCCCAGACAGGTGACTGCCATTGAACTCCTTCTGTGATTTCCTGTCATTTCTGAGGCCAGTGGGCTGCACCAGTGATGATTTAGGGGTGTCGTATTAAAGAGAGTGAATACTTTAGGGTCAGTGATGGTGTGTTTCATATTTGTAATTCATTTCGAACACTTATCAGAGATCTGTTTGCACTTTGCTTCTTCTCCCCGTAAAGCTGCTACTGGCGCAGGATTTGGGCACAGCTGTTGTCTCTCCAGTCTTATCCACTGTAGCTTGTGACTCTCACAGGACTCTTGATGGCTTCCTTTGTCATATTCTTTCCATTTCTTCAAGGTTGATTTAACTTATTATTGTGATTTTTGTGTCTCCGTCCCCTGATGTGGAGAGTTCTTTCACCTTCATTGTGTAGATTAGGCCGCCATACTGACTCCCCATAAGTTGGCTCTTCCACATTCAGTTGTATTTAAGCTACAATCCATTGAAAACCCCAGACAAGTGACCTCCAATGAAGTCATTCTGGGATATCTAATGCCAGTTGGCAGCACTGGTGACAATTCATTCATTCATTCATTCATTTTCCACAGCTTATCTGAGACCGGCTTGCGGGGGCAACAGTCTTAGCAGTGAGGCCCATACGTATGTCTGCTTCCCTAGCCACACCTTGCCAACTCATACAGTGGGGTCCCAAGGCATTCCTAGACCATCAAGAAGATATAATATGATGATTTAGGGGTGTCATATTGGGGGGGGGGGATACTTTGTGTTTTATATTTGTAATTAATTGAGACCACCTTCCAGAGATCTGTCTTCACTTTGACATTAATGAGTCTTCTTCTGTTCATCTGCATCACAAAAAGCCAAATTCAGTCCTCTTTCAATGTGGTATAACAAGAAAATGTGAAAACGTCTAATGGTTGAATACTTTTTAAAGGCACTCTACATAACTATAAGACAAAAGACCAGAGAAGCAGAACTTAGGAAAGAAGACGATCCCCGCTTCCAGTTTTCGACAAGCCCCATTG
>NC_041396.2:9821525-9954025 GCF_900747795.2 Erpetoichthys calabaricus | reverse complement strand
AGTACCTCCTGGTGTGGCAGAAGTGCTGCATGGGCACCCGGAAGCACTCCAGGTGTACCTAGTTCCTGTTTCGGCAGCGTTTCCTCATTTGGCGGACGTGCTACAGTCCATGGCTCCGTAAGCATTTGGGCACCCCCTGGCATTAGCCACAGGCCCCAACAGGGTTGAGCTTCAAAGCTCTGATCCTGTGGCCCCTGATGCAAACCTTGTGTTCCGATTGAGGTATTGTCCCTCTCCCAGTCCTTCCACCCTCCAGGTGTCCCTTCTGGGCAGGAGCCCCCGCCATCCACCACAATAGACAGACTGATGGCCTCAGAAGTCACATGAAGTCATGGAATTAGTTCAATGGTGGTCACTTGAAGGGTGTTTTCAATTGATTGTACTTTGGAAGGGGCAACTTATGGTGAGTCAGTATGGTGGCCTGTCCTACACAATTAAGATAACAGAACACTCAAGCCACTCCATGAAAAGCACAAGTCAGGAGACAGAGTCGAGATAATCTCTAATTATATCAATCATGAAGAAATGGAAAGAGTATGGCAGAGCTGTAAATGAGCAGGCCATCCATGAAAACTGATGAAGGTAAGTGAGGATGGACGCCAATAGATAGATAGATAGATAGATAGATAGATAGATAGATAGATAGATAGATAGATAGATAGATAGATAGATAGATATGAGAGGCACTACATAATAGATAGATAGATAGATAGATAGATAGATAGATAGATAGATAGATAGATAGATAGATAGATAGATAGATAGATAGATAGATAGATAGATAGATAGATACTTCATTAATCCCAAGGGGAAATTCACATATTCCAGCAGCAGCATACTGATGAAAACAATATTAAATTAGAGAGTGATAACAATGCAGGTATACAGACAGACAATAACTTTGTATAATGTTAACGTTTACCCCCAAAGGGTGGAATTGAAGAGTCGCATAGTGTGTGGGAGGAACGATCTCCTCAGTCTGTCAGTGGAGCAGGACGGTGACAGCAGTCTGTCTCTGAAGCTGCTCCTCTGTCTGGAGATGATCCTGTTCAGTGGATGCAGTGGATTCTCCATGATTGACAGGAGTCTGCTCAGCGCCCGTCGCTCTGCCACAGATTTCAAACTGTCCAGCTCCGTGCCAACAATAGAGCCTGCCTTCCTCACCAGTTTGTCCAGGCGTGAGGCGTCCCTCTTCTTAATGCTGCCTCCCCAGCACACCACCGCGTAGAAGAGGGCGCTCGCCACAACCGTCTGATAGAACATCTGCAGCATCTTATTGCAGATGTTGAAGGACGCCAGCCTTCTAAGGAAGTATAGTTGGCTCTGTCCTCTCTTGCACAGAGACTCAGTATTGGCAGTCCAGTCCAATTTATCATCCAGCTGCACTCCCAGGTATTTATAGGTCTGCACCCATTGTCCACTTGCAGACATTACACACTTAGTACAGTGGCAGACCTCAAAGCCCTGAGTCCATCTGAGGTCCCATCTCATCTGAACTCAAAAGAAAACAACCAACACATATGTAGTCATTTGAATGCCGGCATGTTGCAAAGGGGAAGATGAATACATAAGATTGATGCCTTCCACAATGGATATTCTCAGGATGACCTGTCATATCTTCTAGTCTGAGAAGATTTCTAACAAAGACCTTTACAAGAAAGCTAAGAGCCAGAGTGTGGTGCTGGAGGTCAAACACCGACCCTTATGATGGCTTGGCCACATCCTCAAAATGGACCAGAACTGTTTACCAAAGGTTGCTCTGAGATGGACACCACCTGGGAAGCTCAAACAATCTCGTGGCGAATTGTGATAAATGAGCTGAAGGAGATGGACCTAACATGGGGTGAAGGAGAACATGTTGCTCAAGACAGGACCAGATGGATGCAAATTGTCGACACCTTATGTGTCTTTCAGCACAAAGAGGATTAGTAATAATAAAAAACAAATATGGGGTGAGACCAGTCCAAAAAGCAGGGGACCCGGTCGAGACAAAGAAACTGAGAACTGATTGAGCAGATGACTATATGAGGTGGACGATTAGAACAAGGACTTTGGGAAAGGGGTAGGTTCCCTAAGGCCCAGTTGGTGTACTTTATTTTATCCTCTGAGCATTTCATATTTTGTGCCCAGGGGCATTCCTGTCCACAGATACAGAATGAGAGCCCATCCTTGGGAGCTGCTATTGTGCCCCTTCCCTGGCATCCGTCCTTCTGCAAGGCCACATCTGAGTCAGCGGGCTGAAATCGGCTCGGGCAATTCCAGCGACTCCTCTGAGATCAAAGCAGCCGGCTTTCCTTGCAGTGTTGTCCTTCTCAAGTTACACAGCCGCTCAGCCCGGCCAAAAAAAAAAAATGAGTGCCATCCACAAGGCAGCCAGCTTTGAGAGACTTTATTTTAGCACCATGAGTAAGATTAGTAGAAAGAGATGCCTTCAGAAAGGGAAAACCCCTTAGATGCTATTCCAGTTGGCACGCCTGGTCACCGGGACAGGTTTGAGCTTGTTTATCCTGAGGGGTGTTGGCTGACCATTGCTACATTACACACAGATGGCGGTTTATTTAGCACCCCAGCTAAAAAACACTTTGAATCCAGGCTGATTGTGTGGCCCAGTGATCGCACTTTTATCAGATAATTGCCCGGATAAGGAATATGGGAGTCAGCTTAAAATGTCAATGATGCCAGTGGGCCCAGTGGATAAGGCATTGGACTGAAAACCACCCATTGGATCAACACCACTGAGAGACCCGGGGTGGCTGACTAAGCTAATTATTACACTTAACAATATGAAGAAAGGGCCTGCTCATTGAAGAAAGGAGAGACATCGAAAGTAGTGTGTATTAAATACTCCCATAATGCCATTGTGAGCGACTAAGCAGCTCAGTTACTCTTTACCGCAGTAGCTGTTTGTCCACAGCTAGAGAGGGCGACATGCCAGTGGGAGAGTTAAAGCTAAGGAGAAAGATTTTAGAACTGGTCTGCCATCCATTGTAATGGGAAATGTTCGATAGCTCTCAAATAAGATGGATGAACTGTCTGCTCTCATAGCAGGTATGGTCATCTTAGTGAGAGAAGATCGTGACAACTGAAGAATTTTGGGATGCTAACATGGCCCACCCTGTTTACTTGCAGTGTCAAACCAAAAAAAAAAAAAAAAACAATGCTTGATGGCATAAACATCCATCCATCCATTCATCCATTGTCTCCCGCTTATCTGAGGTCAGGTCGTGGGGGCAGCAGCTTGAGCAGAGATGCCCAGACTTCCCTCTCCCCAGCCACTTCTTCTAGCTCTTCTGGGAGAATCCCAAGGCGTTCCCAGGCTAGTCGAGAGACATAGTCCCTCCAGCGTGTCCTGGGTCTTCCCCGGGGCCTCCTCCCGGTTGGACGTGCCCGCAACACCTCACCAGGGAGGCGTCCAGGAGGCATCCTGATCAGATGCCTGAGCCACCTCATCTGACTCCTCTCGATGCGGAGGAGCAGCGGCTCTACTCTGAGCCCCTCCCTGATGACTGAGCTTCTCACCCTATCTTTAAGGGAAAGCCCAGACACCATGCGGAGGAAACTCATTTCAGCCGCTTGTATTCGCGATCTCGTTCTTTCGGTCACTACCCATAGCTCGTGACCATAGGTGAGGGTAGGAACATAGATCGACTGGTAAATTGAGAGCTTCGCCTTGCGGCTCAGCTCCTTTTTCACCACGACAGACCGATGCAGCACCCGCATTACTGTGGATGCCGCACCGATCCGCCTGTCGATCTCACACTCCATTCTTCCCTCACTCGTGAACAAGACCCCGAGATACTTGAACTCCTCCACTTGGGGCAGGATCTGGCATAAACAAATGAACTAAAATCATCACCCTGTAAAGGGGTGGCTGTTCATTAAATCGGCCCTGCCGTTGGGTCATCAGATTTGGAGCTCCTTCCTTCAGGTCATCTCCCTGATAAGTGACGCCCCCTTCCAGACACGGCCCTTGAGCAAATCCCTTAACCTGTAATTGTCCAGTCCTGGGTATGACGTTAATCTGTATCCAGCCCTGCAAGGAGGTCCATCCGACTTATAGGGAAACCTTGGGGGTTGGTGGCAGGATTGGCACTCCAGTCACTGTGAAAAATCTCACAGTGTTCCAGTGTGGTACTGAGGGGTCACCCGCTGCACTCGGGTCCCAATTCCAGGTGGTTCATCACGTGGTGGGTGTGACAACGTGCTCTCAGCATATGCTCCCAACCCCTCTCTCTACCAGGCAGATGTCCTTTTGAAATTCCAGGACTGGAAAAGGTGGAGTCAGCTTCCCTCACTGGGTGGTTTCTCAGGACTGTGGAGGAAGAAAATTGACAGGACGGTTAGCAGCAGCACCTCCTCTCAGTCCAGGGAGGTATCATATACCTGGAAGTAGCTTGGATGGTAATCCTCAGGTGCGCATGAATGACACAAGTCATGGAGCATACAAGTACAGTGGCACTTTGTATTTCACAGAGAGGTGGCTTAAACCTGACACTTTTTACTTTCTCGTATACAAAGTGTATGGAAAGTATTGTAATCGTCCAAAAATTGAATGTCGAAATTTTGATGAATCTCGACATTTTATACCTCTCCGACTTTCTCATGTATGAAGTATAAGGAAGGTATTGGAATCGTCCAAAAATTCGATGTTGAGATTTTGATGAATCTCGACATTATAGACCTCCCGGACTTTCTCGTGTATGAAATATAAGAAAAGTTTTGGAATCATCCAAAATTTTGATGTTGAGATTTTGATGAATCTCAACATTTTAGACCTCCCTGACTTTCTCGTGTATGAAGTATAAGAAAAGTATTGGAATCGTC
Source organism: Erpetoichthys calabaricus (assembly GCF_900747795.2). NCBI lineage: Eukaryota > Metazoa > Chordata > Cladistia > Polypteriformes > Polypteridae > Erpetoichthys > Erpetoichthys calabaricus. The sequence goes on along the minus strand of NC_041396.2, from coordinate 9,949,201 downwards.
CAAAAATTTGATGTTGAATCTCAACGTTTTAGACCTCCCTGACTTTTTACTTTCTCGTATACAAAGTGTATGGAAAGTATTGTAATCATCCAAAAATTCAATGTTGAGATTTTGGTGAATCTCAACGTTTTAGACCTCCCTGACTTTCTCGTGTGAAAAATATAAGGAAAGTATTAGAATCACACAAAAATTTGATGTTGAGATTTTAATGAATCTCGACATTTTAGACCTCCCTGACTTTCTCGTGTATGAAGTATAAGAAAAGTATTGGAATCGTCCAAAAATGCGATGTTGAGATTTTGATGAATCTCAACATTTTAGACCTCCCCGAATTTCTCATGTACGAAGTATAGGGAAGGTATTTGAATCGTCCAAAAATTCGATGTTGAGATTTTGGTGAATCTCAACGTTTTAGACCTCCCTGACTTTCTCGTGTGAAAAGTATAAGGAAAGTATTAGAATCACACAAAAATTTGATGTTGAGATTTTAATGAATCTCGACATTTTAAACCTCCCTGACTTTCTCGTGTATGAAGTATAAGAAAAGTATTGGAATCGTCCAAAAATGCGATGTTGAGATTTTGATGAATCTCAACATTTTAGACCTCCCCGAATTTCTCATGTACGAAGTATAGGGAAGGTATTTGAATCGTCCAAAAATTCGATGTTGAGATTTTGATGAATCTCGACATTATAGACCTCCCGGACTTTCTCGTGTATGAAATATAAGAAAAGTTTTGGAATCATCCAAAATTTTGATGTTGAGATTTTGATGAATCTCAACATTTTAGACCTCTCTGACTTTCTCGTGTATGAAGTATAAGAAAAGTATTGGAATCGCCCAAAAATGCGATGTTGAGATTTTGATGAATCTCAACGATTTAGACCTCCCTGACTTTTTACTTTCTCGTATACAAAGCGTATGGAAAGTATTGTAATCATCCAAAAATTCAATGTCGAGATTTTGGTGAATCTCAACGTTTTAGACCTCCCTGACTTTCTCGTGTGAAAAGTATAAGGAAAGTATTAGAATCACACAAAAATTTGATGTTGAGATTTTAATTAATCTCGACATTTTAGACCTCCCTGACTTTCTCGTGTATGAAGTATAAGTAAAGTATTGGAATCGTCCAAAAATGCGATGTTGAGATTTTGATGAATCTCAACATTTTAGACCTCCCCGAATTTCTCATGTACGAAGTATAGGGAAGGTATTGGAATCATCCAAAAATTCGATCTTGAGAGTTTGATGAATCTCGACATTTTAGACCTCCCTGAATTTCTCGTGTATGAAGTATAAGAAAAGTTTTGGAATCATCCAAAATTTCGATGTTGAGATTTTGATGAATCTCAACATTTTAGACCTCCCTGACTTTCTCGTGTATGAAGTATAAGAAAAGTATTGGAATCGTCCAAAAATTTGATGTTGAGATTTTGGTGAATCTCAACATTTTAGACCTCCCTGACTTTCTTGTGTACAAAATATAAGGAAAATATTGGAATCGTCCAAAATGTTGATGTTGAGATTTTGATGAACCTCGACATTTCAGACCTCCCCGTCTTTCTCGTGTACAAAGTATAAGGAAAGTATTGGAATCGTCCAAAATTTCGATGTTGAGATTTTGATGAATCTCGACATTTTAGACCTCACTGACTTTCTCATGTACGAAGTATAGGGAAGGTAATGGAATTGTCCAAAAATTCGATGTTGAGATTTTGATGAATCTCGACATTTTAGACCTCCCCGACTTTCTCGTGTATGAAGTATAAGAAAAGTATTGGAATCACCCAAAAATTTGATGTTGAGATTTTGATGAATCTCAACATTTTAGACCTCCCTGACTTTCTCGTGTACAAAATATAAGGAAAGTATTGGAATCATCCAAAATGTTGATGTTGAGATGTTGATGAACCTCGACATTTCAGACCTCACTGACTTTCTCATGTACGAAATATAGGGAAGTTATTAGAATTGTCCAAAAATTGCATTTTGATATTTTGATGAATCTTGACGTTTTAGATATCCCTGAGTCTGAAAATACCATTTTTGGAACTATGTCTGTCTGTGAATGTGTGTATGTAAACATGATAACTTGAGTGCACTTTCACTTAGGTCAACCAAATTTTAGGTACAAAATGTAGATTTCTATCAATGTTTAGTCTATTTCCATTAACCAGAAGGGGTACTTTACCTTTTATTCATGCAGCTTTACTTTTATCATCCATTCATCCATTATATTATTAATTTGATTTGATTTGTTGTTGATGGTTCTTTAATGTACATAAAATAAAAATATAATCATTGTTTTGTTGTTTACTCCTCAAATAACCATCCCCATATCTGAGTATATGAGAAAGTCGAGGGGAAACCACTCCTGATTTTTAATCCTTGAATAGGAGGAAAGACCCACTGCGGAGAGGAAAAAAGACAGGAGGAGGAACAGGTCATCTACGTGAATGAGGAGTGGTGTAAGAAGGGGAAGATTTACTGTTAAAAATACAGTTTGTAACACTGACCGTGAAATTCTGGGTTTCGGAATTCGTCCACGCTATTTGCCTGGGAGATAAATGACATCATCCTTATTAATGTTTTTTTTTTTTCCCTTAGCAAATAGGAACGTGAGAACGGAAATGATTCATTCTGTCACCACCACTTTAATGGTGAATCATTCTAAGCCTGCAGTTACAATATGCGGTGACTTCCAGTGTAACTGCGTTTATCTGAAGTTACCGGAGTTCTGCAGCTTTTAGTTTGCTTCATAGGATGATTGAAGCACCGGTGTGATGTGTGATCAAATAATTCCACAGACAAAATATCCACGTTTTAAAAGTTTTAGTAAAAATTTCAAGGCAAAACAATTCTTACAAAAAAGAGAACAAATTGTTATGGCAAAGAAAAGAAAAATTCTTGTTTAAGAAAAGTTCTATTTAAGGCCTATAAATCTTGCTTCATTTCTCTAAGTTTGGTCATACAGTCGTACTTGAGGTATGTTAGTCTCGTCAGCTCTCCTATTTGCAAACATATCTAATAGTCCATGCTAGCAGAAGAACTATTTCCTAATTGGCTTAATTAACACTCTGTTCTTAAGATATAGCTAAGATAGTTCTATCTCATGCTAACTTACAAGGGGGTGAAAAAATATACCATATTCTGGTAACTATGAGAATCTGACATTCTATAGAAAATAAGCAAACACATTTAACATTAAACATTAGCTTTCTAAGATCGGCTCTTATATCCACCATGTGTCTTTGGAAGGAACTATGACAAATTTCCATCAGTTTGTGTCTTGTTCAATAAGCTGCACCCGCTGCATTCACATTTTCACGCTTGGGTCACAGGGTTGCACAGATACACAGGAGATTTTAGAGACAGAAACGTCATTCAGACACTTCAAACAAACAGAAGTCTCTTTCAGGAGCGAATCGAGCTCCGTGTGTAGTCTCTCAATTAAAAGAATAGAAAACCTTCTTCTTCATAGGGGCGCGCTTCGGGATCAACGGGATCAGAGGATGTCTGGGGGAGAAGAGAGACAAGGCAGTGAGACAAAAGGACAGCTGCTGTACAGGCTTTTAAATGTTTGAAGCGCCACTCAAGATGCAGATCACGCGGCACGGCAGCAGTAGCAGCAAGCCAGCAGCTAATGGAGCAAAGAGGAGGTAAAAAAAGAAAAAAACTGTATTTGTTTCCCAATGTATCACCGTTTAAGAGGGGTTCTCCTTGAGGTACGTTCAGCCCCCCTCTTCACAACATATTAAAGATGCCTTTAGATGTGAACTACTGACACATTTGGGCAAATCTGACCACATCTTGATTCATCTTATTCTGAACTACAAGCCTGTTTATTAGATTGAACTCTGTTACCACCAGAAGAGCGAGGAAGTGGAATCTGGGGGATGAAATGGCTCTGAATGACTGGTTCCAAATGACAAACTAGGAAATGATGTGCAAGACACATGGGGATAATATTAAGGGACTCTGTCGCTGCATCACAGACTATATTAACTTTTGGGTAATGCATTTCTTTCCAAACAACAAGACTTGGATTACTAAGGAGCTAAAAGATCTCTTACATTTACAATTCCTACCACGTCAACTGGAAAGGCCAGTGACGAGTCCACCTCTGACCATCAGTTAAGGAAACAGCTGAGGAAGCTACACATAGGAAAAGCCACAGGACCAGATGAAGTCAGTCCTCGAGTTCTTAAGGCCTGTGCTGACCCAACTTTATGGTGTCCTCTGTCACCTGTTCATTCTGTCCCTAAGGCTCCAGAAAGTGTCACTGCTGTGGAAACCATCCTACATTGTTCCTATTCTAAAGAAGTCAGGTGCCACTTCACCTAATAGCCAGAGATCAGTGGCACTTACATCACACATCATGAAGACCTTTGAGAGGCGGGTCCTGGAATTTATGTGCCCTCTAATGGTAGACCACCTGGACCCACTGCAGTTCGCCGATCTGCTCCACAAAGCATATTCTCACCTTGACAAAGCTGGCAGCACTGTGAGGATGATGTTTTTTGATTTCCCTGGTGTCTTCAATACCATCCTGCCATCCCTTTTAAAGAGTAAGCTCAGCGGTATGCAGCTGGATGAGCCTATAAAGTCCTTGATTATGGACTTTCTGTTTGGTAGACTGCAGTTTGTGAGACTCAAGGACTGTGTGAGCATCACGAGGAACAGGCCTGTCTGCTGCTGTCTTCACTCTGTACACCCCTGACTATAACTATAACAGCAGGTCAGGTCACTTGCTAAAATTCTCAGGTGATTCTGCACTTACGGGATGATGTGATGATGCCTGTCACATCTATCTATCTATCTATCTATCTATCTATCTATCTATCTATCTATCTATCTATCTATCTATCTATCTATCTATCTATCTATCTATCTATCCTTTATACGGATTGCATGATGACATTGCAAGCCAAAGCAGCATCAATCTCGTGACCAGCAATGGATACCATGACCATAAACAACATGCAATGCACAAAATGACCACCAGACACGGTAAAAACATCTTCTTAAATTGCAGCAATATGGCAAAATGAGTGTAATATTAAATGATAAATACTGTAAAAAACAAATAAAATATGGCGCCAAATGAAAGAAAGTGGGCTTCTACCAGCCTCCTACCCACTGTACCACCTGTGTGTCAGTGGCAGATTTGCCTGTGCCTTTCCTTAAAAGTGCTAACCTCACTTTCTTCTCTCTCACTTCAACACCAAATTACCCTGGCACAGTCTTGGCATCGAAGCAGATCAAATCGTTAATGGTTTATCTGGAACTTCAGTGCTGGGATCAATTGAGGAGACTCTTGACACCCTCACTTCCCCCTCACAGCTGGCGCTTCATTGTAGAATGCCCGTGGTCAGCTCAAAAAGAGGCTGTCACATTGTGCCAGACAAGATTCATATTAATCACCGCAAATCTGCTGGCATTAGTTATAAACTTAACAGAAGGTCAGGAACAATACAACATCCTAATAATAGACCCAAGTGACAGCAGGGTGACAAGCCGCCTTCTTATCTGGTCACCTCTGGCCATCATGTTTGGTCCACATCGTCTAATTTATTAGCTTATATATATAGTGCGCTGACAGCAGCGTTGCACCTCCACAAAGCCCACCGATATATCCAGTGCCGTGCTGACCCTTGACTTTATCCCAGTGAGTGTTGTGTCCACCTGCCTCTTGCTTTGAGCAAAGTGGGTTTGTGCGCTCGTGTGACGGTGTATCATTCCCATGTAAACACACACAGGATGAGGCCCTCACAGGCCCACCCACTGGCAGCCAGGTATATTCAAATAAAATGATCTGAAATAATTCTGTGTGTCTATCACAACCATGGGAACAGATTGCTTTAGGAAAAGTGACACCTACTGGCTACCTCATTGAACATGACACCCACAATTGTGCTGATTCAGGTCTCACCACTTACTCCTTGTGTGACACATTTCCCCTACCAGTGGTGACATTGCAGAAATATAAAAAAGACTGGATAATGCCTGTCACTTGTTTAGCTACAGAGGGCACCGTGAGAATGCCAGTTCAATGCCCACCATTTTCTCTTCTTACAATTAAGAACTGTGAGTGCTCACTTTTTAGAAACTTCTGAGAAACTGCACAGTATCTGACAAATACCTTGGCATGGCGTTCTCCATAAAAGGACACTCTTTCTGAGGACCTACAGTCTATAATCAGCCATATTTTAAAAATATCAGAAAAACCGTTCAATAGTTGGTGCTGTAGTAGACATGGCGTTCACTAAGAAAGGACACTTTATAAATTTGTGCCGATTTGATATGCCATTCAGAAGGATACAAATTCCATAAGTTCTCCGTGTGACCAGCATGGGGCCATTAAACATGTGAGGTCTGTGCAATAAAACCAGAAACAAGAAAACGAGAGTAAGGGACCTGGAGGATAGCCCGAGTGTCCGATTGATGAAAGCGAAACTTAAGCTCCAACGCGCTTGATGAGTTTCAGTGTAACGTCATTAGAAAAGAGGGGAGTTTAGAAGAGCTGGGCTCCACAAGTCCTCCAAAGCTCATCTGAAATTGAACGCTGCCAGTCAGCCAGCCAGCCAGTAGCATAAAGAAGGGTGGGCCTAACTGGATCCAGGCATACCCTGCTTGGGCATAGCCCCCCAAACAATTCACTGGACATGAAATTTTCCAATAAATTTTGTAATCGATTGGGCAGTTGTTGTTTTATCTTTCCTTCGGTTTCGAAGTGGTATGTCAAATCCCATTGGTTAACTGAATTTTCAATAAATAAATAAATGGGGCGGTGTTACAGTGTTTGTGTAAGCTGATTGGTAGTAGTCATTAGACAGTTAACAGAACATTAAGTGGTTTCATTGAGTATTTTTGACAAACACCAAGCCATAGTTTCTTGTTTTGTGGGATTATTTCTGACATGGCAAAAAAGATTTTTCAAAAAAGCCTCGTTTAGAAATTATATGGAATAAATTTCCAGGATGCAGAAATGACACATTAACAGATAAGTGGAAACAAAGAAAACCTCTTTTGGAGGTGCTTGACAACTGCCCTGCGGACATTTTCCCTAATGTTAATGCTTTGCTGTGAGTAAAAAATGATGCACTACTTAAGACTTCAGAGACTTTGCTGTTGCTTTTTCGTACAAATCTGTTTAAGGACAATTCCATTGAAAATTTGGCACAGGTTGATTCTCTGGATGGACTTCCTAAGATACAAGCTACAACCAAACTCTGAGGTAACCTTTCAGGAAATGCCATACTCACTTTCTGATTTAAATATGGGAAAGTCTCCAGGGATTGACGGCCTCCCCATTGGGTTCTACAAACAGTTCTGGCCATTACTGGGGACTGATGTGCTCGCGGTGTTTTAAGAAGGCTTGAAAGATGGTGAATTACCTTTGAGCTGCAGAAGAGCAGTGATCACTCTGCTTCCAAAAAAAGGGAGATCTATGTCAAATAAAGAACTGGTGTCCAATGAGTCTGCTCTGTATGGTTTATAAGATTTTCTCCAGGGGCCTCAGGTATAAACGGTGCGTATGCACAAAAATGTTGTGTACGCCCGTTTCCACCCTCACATCGCGATTTATAAAAACTAAACTTGGCGTAAAGCCACGCACATTTTCACGCCAGCTCAATCCCTGGTGTACGCAAGTTCTCCGCTCTGTTTTGCAAACTGGCGGCACCCAGTGTCAAAGCAGTGCTATTGTTCATGTGTGGTTTCTCTTTCTTTTTTAGATCCTCTTCCCTGATGCGGCTTTATCAAATACACTGAAATTAACCACATATTGTTTATTAGTTTAAGGCATCTGATTGTAATTAACCTATAATAATATAATGGTCCACGGAATGGCCAAACTATTCCAAATACCATAGCTGCTTTAGCGTTGTTCCTCTCAATGAACCACTCAGTATTTATCACACTGTATCTGAGTGTGGAATCACACTGATTGGAAAGAGAATTATCGGGAAACCGCATCAAGCACACGCTGCCTCAGCCATGCGCTATTTGAACTGCTCCCATATGACAAACACTTCAGTGCCTTTCCTGTACGGACCTCGCGGTTCAGAAACAGTTTCATCCCAAGAACTATAAACTAACTCAATCAATCCATCAAGTGCTCCTTATAGAACTGTTTGTACTTATAAGTACAATTACCTCACTGTAAACTTGTGATACAGTTATAATATTGCACAACCTGAGCCACTTTATAAAGTGCGTAATTACATATGATGACGATATAATTTTTATCATTTTTTAGATGAAATGCAGCAAAATATGTTTATTACATTACACAGATCAAATTTTAACATCATTTAAATAATCTATATTGTTAATAATTAAACATGTGAGGACACGGTGTTGCGGCGCTAGCGGTGAGCTGGTGCCCCATTAAGGGATTGTTCCTGCCTCGCGCTGTATTCTTGTTGGGACTGGTGCGACACTGAATGGATAGATAGATAGAATAATTAAATATGTAATAAGAAGATATTTCAGTCAGTCATTCTCCAACTCGCTATATGCCAACACAGGATCACGCTGGAGCCAATCTCAGCCAACACAGGGTGCAAGACAGGAACCAGTCCTGGGCAGGGCGCCAACCCACCGCAGGACACACACAAAAGGGAGAACTGAGGATCGCCAATACACCTAACCTGCATGTCTTTGGACTGTGGGAGAAAACCCACACAGACACGGGGAGAACATGCAAACGCCACGCAGAAAGGACCCGGGAAACGAACCCAGATGGGTCTCCTTACTGCGAGGCAGCAGTGCTACCACTGCGCCACCGTGCCGCCCAAAAATATTTCAATGTTTCTTAAAAGTTTTGAAGAATCGCCGTTCTAAGCTTACAGATGGCTTGATGTCTATTACAGAGCTGATTGTGTGGTGATTGGTTACTTGGAGAAAGAAAAGGAAAGACAGGAATTGGGGGTTAGTACGTTTGAAAGAGACAGTACTGCTACAATAAAGTATTTCATCGAAGGTTGTGCACGCATCTTGCGGGAGGCAGGAACAATCTCAGGATGAGGCGCCAGCTCCTCACTATCACTGCACCACTGTGTTCCCATATTTAATAACATGCATTCATTCCTATCATTATGAAAATGATATCAAGTCTACATCTCTGTATTTAAATTATTCAGAGAGCTGTAATATCGTGAATGTAATGGATTCTGTGTCCTGTCAGAGGAAGAGAAAGCCCGTTTAAGAAGCACATAATGATTCACACACATAGAGCATATAGAAGAACACATACGATACAAAACATTTAACGTGCTACTTTAGATACAATAGTATTTGATAAACTAGTAAATTAAACGATTTTAAGATGAAGTTTATGATGTTCTACTTTAATGACAAAATAAACTACATGATTAAAGTGGAAATTTCAAGATTAAAGTTGACATTTTGAGCTCTTTCCCCACTGTGTCGCTATTTTTTTTTCTTTTCTCTCTACCCTAATAAGTTTCCATATGACACTCAAACGGTGGGCTACGACTCGCCTTTTCACGGCGACTTTGATATCTGACAATTTCTTTTTTATTTCAGGCACTGTGCGACTTTCTGAACTTGAGCTTTCGAGTTTCTCTGACACTCTGTCACTCTATCAACTTCCTTTTGTTGTTTATACCACTATTTAAACCAACAAATAGTACGTTTTTTCTTTGCCTCCACTTGGTATTCACTGAAATTCTTCTATTTTCCCCCATGCTTTTGCCATTGTCTTTTCAGAGAATGCTGATTTGCATATTCAAAGAGGCATAATTCTGGGAGGAGTTGGGGAGTGGCAGCCGGGATTTATGGAGCGGAAGAACATGGAAGTTGGCATACACACAGATTTATGCATCTGGATTGTTTTGTGCTTACGCACATTAACGCTTTTGTCCGTTTTAGTGTGAATTCTACGCACGGCGTTATGCATGAGGCCCCAGGGCTTTGGCAAACCATTTCAGGCCTGTGATGGACTTGATTGAATATTAATGCTTTGTTGTCAGTAAAAGGTCAAACTTCCAAGCACAACTTGCACTGTTCAGAGTTCGTTTTCATCTGGAAATCGGATCAAGACACGTTTGTGATCATCAATGCCATCAGTTCGTATCAGCAACTATCTTATCATTTCAACACAGTCTTGTTGAAAATGAAGATTGTGATGAAATCATCAAGCAATTCAACCTAAAGCCCCAACTCCTGCGCCTGACCTAAAATGCTACAGGATGGGTAGGGACTGATTTTGTGCGCATGTCTGCCATGGCACAACAATGCCTTCATCATTTTTGCTCCACTTTTGCATGGTCCTAATAATTCACTACCACAATATGAATAGATGTATGTTTTAGAAAAGGGCCCTTATACTTTATATCCGCCTAAAATCTAAAACAGCCAATTTCTACACAGGCCCACCCTAAAATCTATTTCTGGCTACACCGCTGCTGCCAGCCAGAACCAAGCTACAGATGTTTATTAGAATTGATCAGACACAATCGAATAACGTAATGATTCTAGATGAGCAGACAGATCGTAATTCATAACTCCATCACAATAATTTGCATTGCGATTAGGGGGTTTCTTATGAAGAGTTGGCAATTAGGGAAAACCTAACAGCCCGCCACGCATGCTTTGCATTCAGAGATAAGTCACAAATTCATTGTAAGTCCGCCAATAAAGAAACATAGGAAATTGTTACTGCTCAAAGGTTGATTTTTCATGACTCATAAGACATACAAGAGATTCTCATTTATGTTACATTCAAGAATCAGCTTTGTCACAGAAATTTCTTTGAAAATTCCTTTGAAGAAATAAGCTTTAGACAAAAAGGAGACATGAGACACAACCAGGCCTTTTTGTGTGATGCGCCGATACAGTATACCGACACCTCGGGTGTTACAGCTGGTCATGGTATCGACTACATATTAAATGATTATTATACAGGTAATATGGTAATACAGTAATCCCCCGCTCTATCACGGTTCAGCTATCACGTCCCCGCTATATTGCGGAAAAATTCAATAAGTACATCCTACCTGTAGTATACTTTGCAGCCAATTCATAACAAAGCATACAGTTTTCAGCAGACAAAGAGTTTCATGTTACAGTACCCAGATGATTTCTTACAAAGCCCCGTTACTGGCTGAAAGAGGAGACTCAACCAATCAGAGATCAGATTTTATTCTCTTAGGCTCTGATTAGCTGCTGCTAACTTGGTGTAATCTTGCAAGAACAGCGAGCGTGGGACCCGACGAATCGCGTATTGCGTACCTTGCTTGTAGTCCGAATTTTGTGAGCTTTTTGTTTTGTTTTAAGCCCGCCGATGGCTCCCAAGCATCCGGCATCTTGTAAGCCTTCTGCTAGAAGTGAGCCTAAGCACCAGAGGAAGAGCTTGACCATACAGGAGAAGGTAAAACTGATGATGATTATTATTATGTTACTCATATCTTTAGCCCGACATCCGTGTATCATATGCGTATCCAAAGTGTGTCTTAATAAGTTTACACGTGTTTAAAGCGTGTGGGAGGGGTATTTTAAAGCTTAAACTATAAAAAAAATGTGTCTTTCTATATCATGGATTTTCACCTATCGCGTGTGGGTCTGGAACGTAACTTCCGCGATAGGCGGGGGATCACTGTATACTGTATATGATAATTTGGGGGAGTGAAGAAGAAGTGCTTCCCCGACTGTAAATAAATCATGTGCAATGTGGTGAAACTTGTGTCCTGCCTGTCTGTGTCAGGTTAGGGTGGCTGGACGTACCCCGGGCTTCACGCATATAATGAAATGACGCAGAATAAGCAATGCGGGTATTTTTGACCTCACAAACAGAAGAGAAGCTTGTCTATCTGATGTCTCGTGTTTTATGTACCACGTGAGAATGGAAGAAAAAAAGGAGCCAAGACTGCGGCTGAACTTACTGTTCCTGTTAGTTCTTCACTCTGTTAGGCAGCATGTTATTGGCTGTCAGCACACAGTCGGTAAATTAGCCATGGTCAGTGATTTTCAATCGTTTAAAACAGATTTGAGATCGAGAAGGGTCTGGCTACATCTCAGCAAACAATACCCACTGACTAGAAGTCACCTAATACCAGGGTGAGCCAAAATGAAGTAGCACATTGCTCAAGGTCATTACGCGACGTAGAGGCAACCGAGTGGGTTGGGGTGGAGGGGGTCCTTTGACAGGCGATCCCTTGTAGTTTGCAGTCATCAACATGCCTTGGTCCGGTGCGCACCGAGCTTTCTCTGTTGAATCGTTCTTCAAAAATAACGAATCCATCATCAGGACGCAACAAGCTTTCCAAACGCACTTCAGTATTCCTCCTAATGGTGACGTCCCAAATCGGAAAGCAATTCTTCAGTGAGTGGCTAAATTTAGACAGACGGGTACAACATTGAACACAAAATCTGTCCTCGGACTGTACGAACATCTGAAAACAGCCCAGCTGTAAGGGCATCCATTTTGCAGTCTCCTAGACGTTCAGTGCACTGCTGTCTTAGACATTTCCAACACGTCTTTGAGGAGGAGTTTGTATGAGAACCTTAATTTCTATCCATACAAAATGATGGCAGTGCAGGAACTCACTGAGAGAGACTGGGAGAGCCGTAGAGAGCTGTGTGCCAACATTCTGCAAACCTTTCATCAAGATGCCATCGTCATCTTCTGTGATGAAACACAATTCCATTTGAATGGTTGTGTAAATAAGCAAAACCTTCGCTATTGGGTTAAAACCAACCCTCATGAACCTCGAGACCCCTGCACAGTGAGCACACATGTTACAGTTTGGTGCGCCGTTGCAGAACTTGGCATTGTAGGCCATTACTTTTATGAGGAGGGGGGGAGCAACGGTCACCATCACTTCAGAACGTTATATTAAAATGCTAGAGAACTGGAAGAAATGGACGTGGTGGATACCTGGAGCAACAGCTCATACGGCCTGCGCGGAGATTCATGCAGGTTTTGCAGGAGATGTTTCTGGGGAAGCTGATCTCACTGCGAGGTGAAGTCGGGTGGCCTTCACGTTCGCCTGATCTAGCTCGATATGATTTCTTCTTGTGTGGCTATCTCAAGTCGAAGGTAAACACACACCGACCTCAAAACTTTGAAGCCCCCAAGGACGCTATTCGGCACGAAATCGCCACTATTCCACCTGAAATGGCTGAGCGAGTCATGCGAGTGTTCAGAAATCATCTAATAATGGCCACCACCTTGAAGACATCATTTTTAAAACACAGTGGGAAAAATCTATTTGGTATTCCCTTTCTTGTGTCGTAATGGAATGTATTTTATCTTGTAGCGTTTTTGTAGAACAAACACTTGAAATGTGGTACTTCTTTTTGCCTCATCCTGTATAACTTCTGCTTAATGCAGCGAAAAATAATTCAATGGCGTCATTGTTGGGGAAGTTTTATCACAGAGTAAGACAGTGGTGCTAAGCATTAATTGGGTTGCTCTGCTTTCTTTATAAATGTTTTTTTTTGTCTCCCCATATAAATGGAATTTCCATGAATGACATTGGTTTTGTGTGTATTCATTGACAATATAATTAATTTATGTTTTTCAATATCTGAAAAACTTTCTTTATAATTTTACTGGGGTTAAGGAAGATGAACAATGTAGGACTATTTCTTACAAATGTTTACTGACTTTAGATGAAGGGGTCTTATGCGACCTTTAGGTTACATAGCATCGAAAGCTTAAAACTGACTCCAGGTTTCTGAAACTGCAAGTCAGCAGCACACATCATGTAATCCATCCATTATCCAACCTGCTATATCCTACCTACAGGGTCACGGGGGTCTACTGGAGCCAATCCCAGCCAACACAGAGCACAAGGCAGGAAACAAACCCCAGGCAGGGCACACAATACAATACAGTTTATTTTTGTATAGCCCAAAATCACACAGGAAGTGCTACAATGGGCTTTAACAGGCCCTGCCTCTTGACAGCCCCCCAGCCTTGACTCTCTAAGAAGACAAGGAAAAACTCCCAAAAAAACCTTGTAGGGAAAAATGGAAGAAACCTTGGGAAAGGCAGTTCAAAGAGAGACCCCTGTCCAGGTAGGTTGGGCGTGCAGTGGGTGTCAAAAGAAGGGGGTCAATACAACACAATGCAGTTCACAGAACAGAACAAATCCTCAATACAGTATAAAAATAAAAATTTTAGAAGTATGGAGCAGAATTTAACAGTAAAGGATATCACATAATAAGATTTGGATAATTTTAGACTCCTGGAGACCTCATCCATCAAGCTGCCTCCCCCATTTGGCTGTTCCACGGCTGAAACAGCGCTGGGCCAGCCAGTCTGATGAAAGGACCCCTCTTTCCCACGATTCCTGTGATCCTTCATCAGAGATGACTTTACCTTAGGCAGGCAAAACAACTTGGCAGGTGGGCCGTGGCACCAAGTGCCACGTTTGAGTACTGAGAAGAGAAACAGAATAGGTGAGGGTTAGTAACAAATTATAACTATCATGTTACTTATGTTTTAGTGCTTTAGTCTGTACAGTTAATCAGCAGCTCTAGTCAGGGTGTGCTAAACTGAAGTAGTGAGTCTTCAGCCGGGATTTAAAAGCTGAGACCGAAGGGGCATCTCTTATAGTAGCAGGCAGACCACTCCACAGTTTAGGGGCCCTGTAACTAAAAGCTCGACCTCCCATTGTTATTTTATTAATCCTTGGAATCATAAGCAGACCGGCATCTTGAGACCTTAATGTGCGCTCTGGTTTGTAACTCATGATAAGTTCAGACAAGTAAGCCGGACCTCGGCCATTTAATGCTTTATATGTTAAAAGGAGAATTTTGAAATCTGCCCTAAACTTAACCGGGAGCCAGTGTAAGGATTTAAGAACTGGAGTTATGTGTTCGTATTTTCTTGTTCTTGTAATAATTCACACACAACTAGCCCACACTAGGGGCAATTTAGAATCGCCAATACACTTAACCTGCATGTCTTTGAACTGTGGGAGGAAACTGGACCTCCCAGAGGAAACTCACACAGACACGGGGAGAACATGCAAACTCCACGCAGGGAGGACCCGGGAAGTGAACCCAGGTCTCCTAACTGCGAGGCAGCAGCGCTATCCACTGCACCACCGTGCCATCCACATCATGTAATTCCATAGGATAACAACTATAAGGTCCAGGAGGATTAACTCTAATTATTGTGCCACTTTGCCACCCACTCCCCCCCCCCCAAAAAAAATAAAGTTATTCCAAAATTCCACTGTCCACCTCCCCCACAATCCACAATCCTATTTCTCTGGCCGGCTATTTTTTTTTTTTCCAAAAGCTGACAGGATAGCATTATGAATGCAGAATGGGGGGTGGTGGGGGCACAGTGGGGGCTTAATACCTGCGCTGTCAGAGTAAGCAATCAAGGACGCTTTAGAAAGCCTAATCCTCTCTGGAATATCCGTTCTGCACTTTCAGCAGAAACATCATTTATTTTTTTATCACAAACAAATGATTTGTTGGCGATGTGCCCTGTTCAAGACAGCAGATCCGGCAGTAGCAGCAAGCACAGCTCTGGGCAGTATGGTGACATTTGGGCAACCTTTACCATCATGGCCACTGTGAGGATTCCATTTCCTTACACTTGTAAATGTTATACTTACAGTTTTGTTTCACACTGAAGCAACCATGACCTGGAAGGTGAAAACTGAGGGGTGTATGGAAGTAACCAGCTTAGTGGGTCAAAAATAAGAAGTGAAAAAAAAAGCAACAACAGTGGGCAGTGAGCCAGCCCTGTGATTGGCTTACAGAAGCCTCAAATAATATCATGGAATGAAAGTTTGGGGGCAGTGGGGTGCGTGGCTTTAGAGGAGGAAAAAAAATTAAAAGATCAGCAAGCAGCGGATTGGACCCAAGAACTCATTCAGCCACCCAATCTCAAACTTTTCAGAAAGGGAGACAGAGCGGCACAGCAGTTGGTACTCCTGCCACCTCATGCCTCCAAGGCTCTGTTTCCATGTTCACTGAATTTGTTTCGTCTTGTGCTTGGTGAAATTGTGGAAAGGTTCTGGAATTTTGCTGAACTTGGCAAAATGCACTGAAATGTAAGGAGAAAATAAATTAGTTGTGAGGGGACTCTAATGGCTGCAATGGTCTAGTAGCCCCCTTAGTGTTATGTTTACCCCAGGGAAAACAAGACAAGCATGTTATTATGTACAGAAACATGAAGATACCAAAATACCAACATAAATACAGTAGGAAAGGTCTGTTGAGTGTCCGCCGCTGTACTGCTGCAGATTCCGTACACGTCCTTTAAGTGATGTCTTGAAATCGTCACCAACTGTAAATTCACCAATAAACTTCAATGCGTAAACCCAGGTGTCGTCTTGTTAGGATGTCGCTTCAAACGGGCTGCAAACTCGGATGGAGTAGCGAAGAGGACCCGAAGGCTGCCTTATGTCTGCACCACCTGAAAAGCGGGCGTATTAAAGTGTCCCGTAATCAGCTCCTTGCACTGTGATCACGAGCGCCTAAGCTCAATTCCACTTTATTGCAGGAGCCGTTTGTCCACCGACGATGAGGGCGGCGTGCAGGCATTGAGAGTAAAAGCAAAGAGAACAGATTTTAGAACTGGTCAGCCATCTGTTGTAATGGGAAATGTCCAATCGGCGTCGAATAAAATGAATGAACTTTCTGCTCTTATAGGCGGCCATGGAGCATACAAGTACTGTAGCACATTGTGCTTTATGGGGAGCTGGCTTAAACCTGATATACTGGTGTGATGCCACCGTGGAGACCAGGGGCGAGTAGAGCCGCCCTTACCCGACACAGGCCTTTACCACACAGCACATGATTTTATTAATCTTCCTCATGGGAACCACTCCACTTCACTTCCCAATATAACAGCACAGTTCAACACACAATAAGGTTGTCGCCTCCCCTCCCTCTCTGGTAAGCTGCGTCGTCGTCGTCTTCTTCTTCCTCTGACTCTTACCCTGATTAGCAGTGCCCAGCGCCCACTAAACTGGTCCTGGACGTGTCCCATGTGATTCATCAGCATCACCTGGAATCACTCGCAGGTGTGATGGGAATCCTTTGCCGGACTCTTCATCTCCCCCTGGTGGCCCACCATGGGAACCAACAGGGCTGCAGGAAAGTCTCTGTGGTGAATCAGCTGCTCTCCAGTATCCCAGGGGAGGTAACGTCTCACATGTGCTCTCTCTCTTCCAATGTGCTTCCATTATTCCGCTGACCTCCCTGCCAGACAACGACCATGGACACCCGTCACACGATCACCACGATCAATCAATCAATCAATCAATCAATCAATCAATCAATCAATCAATCAATCACAATTAATATCCCTATTCACCCATTTATAAATTTATGTATTTAAAAAGCTTCTGTAAAAAGCCAAATTTCCCTTTGGGGACAAATAAAATTCCGTCTAACACACAGCCCAATGTCTCAAGTACAAGTGTGTTTCTTTACTTACTTGTCTTATATTTTTTCCAGTTACTTACACATGAGAAGATGTCTGATCGGCACAATTGATGCGCCACTCATGATATCGTAGGGTACCACAGCACAAGGCTTAATGACTTCCACATTTCCCCTGACGCGAACGTTGACAGTTGACGCAATTTGAACAGTGCTTGAAGAGGGGGCTAACATCTTGCTTGTCCTTGCACTTGAACACAATTATTTTGTCTTCTTGTCACACAGCTACTGTCACACCCTGGTGAAGCTTCACGTGACTGAATTTTCCAAGAATATCACAGAGGTTTGGTCATTCCGCGGCGGAGCGGTGGTTCTGAAGCTAGGGATCTGCACTGGCTGGTTTGAATCCCTTTAAACGCTAAAGTGACTCTACTTTGTTGGGCCCTTGAGGGAGGCCCTTGACATGCAATTGCTCCGTCCTGGGTATGACGTTAATCTGCATCCAGCCCTGCATGTAGGCCCTAAAGCCTGGAGGGTTGATGGCAGGATTGGCACTCCAGCCATCATACAAAAAACCTCACACTGCTCCATTCCATCTGAACTAGTGTGGTGCTGAGGTGTCACCCGTTCCATGGCTGCACTCGGGTCCTAATCTGGGATTGTCATGTGGTGGGTGCGGCAAAGTACTGTATCAGAGCGTGTTCCTAACCTCTTGGTTATTCAGTGCCATATGCATCAGTTTCACTTTCTGTGTCAACGTCTGATCACAGTCACTCGATTCAAGTTCATTTTCAGTTTGTTCTAAAACTGGCTTTTCACCTTTTCTTTTGCCATTGTGTTTTGATTTAAGGCTCTGTCCCACTCGTGAATACTGATGAATTAATTTAGAATTACCATAAAGTGTCAGAAACCATAGAAAATGCTTTATGATTATTATCATTATTATTATTATTAATAGGGGGATTTGCCCCCTGCTTGCTTCACTTGCCAACCCCCAGGCAACTTTGCGGTTGTGCCGCTCGCTTATGGGGATGCGGATGTACAATTTAAACAGATTGTTATTTTCATGGGAACTGTTACATATGCATAATAGAACTAACTATTTTACATTACAGCGAGTAATTAACCATAGTAAAAAATAGTAATTTGAAAGTAAGTTATGTTTCATCTTATGTTTCATCAGAGTTATTCGTTGCGTTATACGATTTCGTATTGTTAGGATTTGGAATTAAAACGCAAATACTTTTAAAACTTACACTCTTACTGTAAAACTCCAGTAAAAACAATTTTTTAAATAAAATTTTCATCAATATCGCATTGAATTGTGATTCTGTGTTTGGACTTACATCATGACAATGCAACATATAACTGCCCGTGATTGAGTTTCGTTTCTTTCTCTGTAATAAATAAACCGACTTTTTCGAATGTTTGTCTCTGTGATTTGTTGTCGTTGAAAAAGCAATTCTAATGGGAAACTGTTAACGTTATAATATGAATGGAACCTGAAGATGTTCTACATTACTTTTCTTAGATACATCCTTCTTTCAACAGTTCGGCCGGTGGAAGACTGAACGGTGTTAACGGTTGTAGATATTCTACAGGATATTGTAAGTTGTTGTTTTCATCTTCTGCACCATCACCACCAACTGTTTCAGTGTAGTCTATTGGGACGCATTTAACCAATTTGCCGTGTAACCGATTGACAATTTTCACATTTTCGTGACTTCATCGTTTCTCGGTGTTAGGATTGCCCATGTACTCATTTCTTCAGTTGATAACCCTCTGGGATGAAATTCTTTAATAAGATTTGGACATAATAAGTCTTCTTTTACTGGGAACTTAAAGTGAGGAAAACGTAGAAATTTACAGTGCATCCGGAAAGTATTCACAGCGCTTCACTTTTTCCACATTTTGTTATGTTACAGCCTTATTCCAAAATGGATTCAATTCATTTTTCTTCCTCAGAATTCTACACACAACACCCCATAATGACAACGTGAAAAAAGTTTACTTGAGGTTTTTGCAAATTTATTAAAAATAAAAAAATTGAGAAGCACATGTACATAAGTATTCACAGCCTTTGCCATGAAGCTCAGAATTGAGCTCAGGTGCATCCTGTTTCCCCTGATCATCCTTGAGATGTTTCTGCAGCTTCATTGGAGTCCACCTGTGGTAAATTCAGTTGACTGGACATGATTTGGAAAGGCACACACCTGTCTATAGAAGGTCCCACAGTTGACAGTTCATGTCAGAGCACAAACCAAGCATGAAGTCAAAGGAATTGTCTGTAAACCTCTGAGAAGGATTGTCTCAAGGCACAAATCTGGGGAAGGTTACAGAAAAATTTCTGCTGCTTTGAAGGTCCCAATGAGCACAGTGGCCTCCATCATCCGTAAGTGGAAGAAGTTCGAAACCACCAGGACTCTTCCTAGAGCTGGCCGGCCATCTAGATTGAGCGATCGGGGGAGAAGGGCCTTAGTCAGGAAGGTGACCAAGAACCCGATGGTCACGCTGTCAGAGCTCCAGAGGTCTTCTGTGGAGAGAGGAGAACCTTCCAGAAGGACAACCATCTCTGCAGCAATCCACCAATCAGGCCTGTATGGTAGAGTGGCCAGACGGAAGCCACTCCTTAGTAAAAGGCACATGGCAGCCCGCCTGGAGTTTGCCAAAAGGCACCTGAAGGACTCTCAGACCATGAGAAAGAAAAGATTGAACTCTTTGGTGTGAATGCCAGGCGTCACCTTTGGAGGAAACCAGGCATCGCTCATCACCAGGTCAATACCATCCCTACAGTGAAGCATGGTGGTGGCAGCATCAAGCTGTGGGGATGTTTTTCAGCAGCAGGAACTGGGAGACTAGTCAGGATAAAAGGAAAGATGACTGCAGCAATGTACAGAGACATCCTGGATGAAAACCTGCTCCAGAGCGCTCTTGACCTCAGACTGGGGCGACGGTTCATCTTTCAGCAGGACAACGACCCTAAGCACACAGCCAAGATATCAAAGGAGTGGCTTCAGGACAACTCTGTGAATGTCCTTGAGTGGCCCAGCCAGAGCCCAGACTTGAATCCGATTGAACATCTCTGGAGAGATCTTAAAATGGCTGTGCACCGACGCTTCCTATCCAACCTGATGGAGCTTGAGAGGTGCCGCAAAGAGGAATGGGCGAAACTGGCCAAGGATAGGTGTGCCAAGCTTGTGGCATCATATTCAAAAAGACTTGAGGCTGTAATTGCTGCCAAAGGTGCATCGACAAAGTATTGAGCAAAGGCTGTGAATACTTATGGACATGGGATTTCTCAGTTTTTTTATTTTTAATAAATTTGCAAAAACCTCAAGTAAACTTTTTTCACATTGTCATTATGGGGTGTTGTGTGTAGAATTCTGAGGAAAAAAATGAATTTAATCCATTTTGGAATAAGGCTGTAACATAACAAAATGTGGAAAAAGTGATGTGCTGTGAATACTTTCCGGATGCACTGTATAAGAGCTGAGGGTGCAGGAACTGAGTCTGACAAAAGCATTCACACGAATGAGAGGTGAGAGGACTGTGGGCGTGGGCCGTTGAGAGAAGGGCGGGACTTGAAAAAATCTCTTGGCCAAAGTCTCGTCTCGCGGGACTTGAAATTATCTTTTTGAAAAAGTCTTGTCTCAGGATTTCCTTTTATAATAGAGAGATTATTATTAAACATTCATGTTTCTTTTAGCAACATGGCGTTATTTCATCCACTAGATCAGCGTTTCTCAGACTTTTAAGTATTTGCGATCCGAGTTTTCATAGCAGTTTTGATTGCGCCCCCCCTTACGTTTTTTTGAAAGGAGCCCACTAATACCAATTTGTTCTTTTTTAATTAATGATATATCATAGATGCATATTTTATTATACCTACTTAACTTTTATCAACATTTATCTAACTCTATATTTATTTTTCTAGTATCAGAATGTAGTTTAAGTTAATTTGTTTTGGCTTCAATAGATGTATTTTTCATATTTTCGATTCTTGTTTTCTTTATTTCATATCTTCGCACCCCCCTTTTTGTTACTTCGCGCCCCCCTAGGGGGGCCCGCCCCACAGTTTGAGAACCACTGCACTAGATGGCAGCAGAGTACTTTCCTGAGAGTTATTCAGGCTAAAGACTATGAAGTATATCATTATGCACTACCCTGAGCCTGACTCGGGTTTAACCGTAATTGCACAGTATTTCAAGCCCAAATAATCAGGTCCTGGAGTGTGCAGGGTTATAACGGGTGCAAGTGTACGCCTGCTGGTGCCTATCCAGGGTTGATTGGGGTGCTTTGTCGACATCGGATTTATGTCAGTAGCACTGCTGCATCGTAGTAAGGAGAACAGGGTTTGCGTCCCGGGTACTCTCTGCGAGGAGTTTGCATGTTCTCCCCATTTCTGTGTGGGTTTCCTCTGGGGGCTCCAGTCCAAAGACATGCAGCTTAGGTGAATCGGTAATCTTAAATTGGCTCTAGTGTGTGCTTGATGTGTGTGACTAAGGTGTGTGTGTGTGTCCTGCGATGGACTGGCACCCTGTCCAGGATTTGTTCCCTGCCTTACACCCTGTATTAGCTGGAATAGTGTCCAGAAGACCCTCTGAGACCCTGTTTACACCGCTCACAATGGTTAGAGATAGACTTTGCGCGGCTGATTGTGGGTTCGCAATTCCCATCAGCTGTTCACCACAGTGCTTTATATAGATATATAAACACAAAAACCATAACTGTACAAAATATAAGAGCATGTGTACATGGTCAAGGCTGGTAAATCACTGACAATAACCAAGGGGGGCAGTTGTGGAGGAGTGTGTGAGTCATGCCCATATTTTCACAATCACCAGGTCCCCGACCACTTGCTCAGTACAGTAGAGGTTAAAACTTTGATATTTATGCACTTCCTACAGTATTCAAAACAAAACTTTTATAAATTATAAAAAACTAATATATTACACTGATGGGTTTACTTTGGATAAGGCAGAACCTCAATAAACATAACGTATATACTCTTGTGGAAGTTCTCCTGCTCGATTTTACTGTATAATTTCCAGTATTTTATAATATCGATTGTATAAGTTGAATGCAGAAAACTCACGCTATTGGTCCAAGACATTATTAGAACATTAAAACATTGGAACAATCTGGACAAGAACAGGCCATTCAGCCCAACAAAGCAAACAAAAATCAAGTCGAGTTTTGAAAGTTCCTAAAGTCTTATTGTCTACCACACTACTTGGTCGCTTATTCCAAGTTTCTATCGTTCTTTGTGTAAAGAAAAACTTCCTAAAGTTTGTGCGACATTTACCCTTAACAAGTTTCCAACTGTGTCCCCGTGTTCTTGAGGAACTCATTTTAAAGTCAACGTCTCGATCCACAGGACTACAGTAATCCCTGCTCCATCGATGGGGGTTGCGTTCCAGAGCCACCCGCGAAATAAGAAAATCCGCGAAGTAGAAACCATATGTTTATATGGTTATTTTTATGTATTTTAAGTCCTTATAAACTCTCCCACATGGTTTATAAATATTCCCCGCACAGTTATACAGCATAAACCCTTTATATTCTCTTAGTTATTAGGTAAGATTCGTTGAAATTATGTATGTAAACACAGTTTATATACTACTCACAAACATACGTATCGTATATCATTGAGGAGTTTTATTTTATACGTAATACAGTTTTAAACATATTGTAATTGAGTAGGTAATATAAAAATATGTTAAAAATCTATAACATGTAAATGCTGTACATAAAACCAAAATGTTATTTTAAAGATACTGTAGAGTGTCTCCGATATCACATTTGTTACGGCCATTACGATAGACAGGCCACCGGCAATAAATACCGACAATGCAAGGAAAAAATTGTATAAAATGTGTGCACAGTTACAATAAACGTACATATATGTACTAAGTACGTAGAAAAATAGTTTTGGGTACTCACCAACTTGTCAGATAACGATGACATTTACTGCACTGTCACAGCTGTTCTAAAGGAGCCTCTTCAGGCGACTGTGTAGCACCGCCGTCGTCTTCTTCCACTGAAGGCATACTAGGCAGTGTTTTGCGTGTAAGGAACATCGTGATGGGCAGTTGCTGGCGCTGCTTTTTCATTTGGTTAAAGAGGTTCCTATGCACTTCCATGGTGCCATCAAGAGCATTTTTAAATATGCAAAGAACGAATCATTTGCGGGTCCCATTCTTCAACTGATGTCTGGAGATCTTTTGCCATTCGTAGAATGGTCGCGAGACACTCGAGAGTTAGCACAGCACCCAGGAGCTTAACCGCGTGCTCTGATTGGGTAGCTTCTCAGCCATCCGCCAATAGTGCCCCTTGTTTGAATTCAAATGGGCAAATCAATTGAGGAAGCACACGTACTGTAGACCGCAGACATCCGCGATATATATTCACATATGCTTACATTTAAAATCCGCGATGGAGTGAAGCTGCGAAAGACGAAGCGCAATATAGCGAGGGATCACTGTAATTCTCTTCATAATTTTGCACACTCCAATCATGTCACCTCTTAATCTTCTTTTACTTAAACTGTAAAGGCTCAGTTCTTTTAATCGTTCCTTGTTACTCATCCCCTGTAGCCCTGAATCAGCCTCATTGCTCTTCTCTGGACTTTCTCTTGTGCTGCTGTGTCCTTTTTGTAGCCTGGAAACCAAAACTGCACCCAGGACTCCAGAGGAGGCCTCACTAGTGCATTATAAACGTTGAGCAGAACCTCCTGTTACTTGTACTCCACACGTCAAGGTGCTATATAACCTGACATTCTGTTAGCCTTCTTAATGGCTTCTGAACACTGTCTGGAAATCGATAGCTTAGAGTCCACCATGACTCCTTAATCCTTCTCATAAGGTGGACTCTCGATTTTCCGACCGCCCATTGTGTATTCAAACCTCACAGTTTTCCTTCCTATGTGTAATTCTTTACATTTACTGACATTAAATATCTGCGGTGGGCTGGCGCCCTGCCCAGGGTTTGTTTCCTGCCTTGTGCCCTGTGTTGGCTGGGATTGGCACCAGCAGAACCCCGTGACCCTGTAGTTAGGATATAGCGGGTTGGATAATGGATGGATGGATGAACATTAAATATCATCGTTCACAAATCTGCCCAAGCCTGTCTGCTGTCCAAGTCCTTCTGTAATGATATAACAGATTCCAAATTATCTGCTAATCCACCTATTTTGGTATCATCTGTAAACCTAACTAGCTTAATATTTATATTCCTATCTAAATCATGTATATTTGTTAAAATCAGCAGCAGTCCCAGTACTGACCCCTGCTGGTCACCACTCTTAACATCACCCAGTTCTGATGAGGTTCCTCACACCCTCATCACCCTCTGGTTCCTGTGTCTGAGCCAATTCTGCACCCATCTAAAAACATCACCCTGAACTGCCACTTCTTTTAATTTGATGCCCACCCTCTCACGTGGCACCTTATCAAATGCTTTCTGAAACTCCAGATAAATCATCTCATCTGCTCCACTCTGATCGTATCCTTTTGCTGCCTCCTCATAGAATTCTAGCATGTTAGTAAAACACGACCTCCCTCTTATGACCCCACACTGACTGTTCCTAATAACTCCTGTCCTTGCCAGATGTTGCTCAATCTTATCCTTAATAATTCCTTCCATTCATTTTCCTGCGATGCATGTTAAGCTTACTGGTCTACAGTTGCTTGGATCTGCCCTGTCACCCTTTTTATATAATGGGATGATATTTGCCATTTTCCAGTCCTTCAAAATCTCTCCAATGACTTCCTAAAAATGTGTCAAGGGTTTATATCTGTACTCACTAGCCTACATAAGAACTCGAGGGTAAATATTATCTGATTATGACATGCTAATGTCCAGCTGAGAGAGTAACCATGGCGCACACAGCCTTTTTTTTCTGTGTATTGTGCCTACGTGGCCACACAGTAATACCCGAACTATTCAGAAGTGATGTTTGTACTGATTTTTGTTTTTTGTATCTCACACCCTCATACACCTTTATCGTGAGAGGATCCCTTATCAACGATGGAGTGTCCGATCAGAAGAAAATATGAAGCTGGTTTAAAATTAAAAGTCATTGAAGTGACAAAAGAAATTGGTAACTGTGCTGCTGCAGCAAAAGATGTGTCAGAGAAACTGGCGTGAGATTGGAGGAGGCAAGAAGATGTAAAAAAAAAATTGTATTTTTGAACGGGCGTATAAGTCTGGGTCTGATTTTATGATTGATTTTTCTGGTTCCAAGCCCCGACTTATACGTAAGTATATACGATATAGATATTGTCAAATGAAGGACAAACGCCACAAAAAGGTTTAGGGTAGCCACCCCGTATTTTGGAAGTTTGGTTCAAGAGCAAAGAAAGAAATCTTTTTATAACTGAGTCCAAGACCATACTGATTTAGGAAAACAAGATGGCAGTTTTAAAGTTGGGCAGAGCAAGTGACGTCATCGGTGTTGGAACCGGATATGATGTCATAGGGACCAAGACTTGAAATGACATTCAGCCAGACAGAATTTCCCATAACTGGTCTACAGATGAAAAAGAGAAAAGGTTAATGCACTCCGCCACCACCTGATCCAGCATGAAGTTACCCTCCTTCGAGCCCTTTAGCTGCCTCCCATTTGCACATGTGTGACACGGCTCTCCCACCCCCTCAGCCCAGACCCATCAAGTCGGGCGTTCCAGCGTGAAAAGAGCGTCCTTGATGAATGAGCGAGAACATGTAAGGTTGTAGGTCAAGAAACCACCTCGTTCACCCCTTGTGTAAAGCCATCCACTGTAATGGTGCATGATCTGTAACCAAGGTGAACTCATGGCCCAAGAGACCTCAGCTATGTAATCACCCATTTAATTGCCAAGGCCTCCCATTCCACCGTCACATACCTGGTTTCCTGTTCCAACAGTTTCTGGCTCAGGAACATGACGTGGTTTCAACACACTTTGGCTCAGCACGGCACCAAGAACTGTGTCTGAAGTGTCCGTTGTGAGGGATTGCCGGCCATATATTCCGGCCAACACCTCCAGGCCGCCAGGTGGAGCTCTCCCAACAGCATGGAGGTTCCCCAAATTCCAGCAGGGCCTTATGGTCCTCGTAGTTTGTATGTGCAGCCCTGCTGGATACCATGGGGGCCACCAGGAGCCACTGTGGGGAGGCTCTCAGACTGCTATGTGCCCTATAACCTAGAAGTACGTCCTGGCCACATGACCAGAAGGAACAACGTGCTTCCGGGTTGAAGAAAGGAGCTTTTTATCCGACCCAGAAGTGTTCACAGTCACATGGACAGAAGAGAGAAACACTTCTGGGTCATGGACTATATAAAGGACTCTGGGAGACCAGAACAATGAGCTGAGCTGGGAGGAAGGGTGGCTAAGTGTCTGGGAGAGGAGGAGAGAGTATTATTGTATTGGTGATTGAGAAATTGATTATTGTATGAGTAGTGTGGAGTGGAGGGTGCTTAGTGCACGTATTTATAATAAAAAGAAAAAGTATTGTACTTTTACCAGGTGTTTGGTGTGGTACCTGAGGGTTCAAGGGAGCTCTACTGCCCCCTACTGTTATACCGTCTAGAGGATGAAAGATAAAAAGAAGTTAGGATCTTTTAAGACCGATACTGATGTAAGGGCCTGTTTTAAGACACTAAATGCAGCATCTGCATTATCATTCCATACCACATTGTTTGGGGCCCTCATTTTTGTCAGATCAGTCAAGGGCACTGCTCTCTGGGAAAACCGGGGTACAAACTGGTGGTAGTAGTCCACTAAGCCGAGAAAGGGTTGGATTTGCCTCTTGGTCCTTGGACGGGGCCATTTCAATATGGCATCAATATGGGAACACTGTGGCCTCTCGGTGCCCCGGCCAACAAGGTAGCCTAAATATTTGACTTCGCTTAACCCAAAGAAGCGTTAGATTTTTCCGAAATACGGCCTCACCTAGTGACCATAATACCGCCTCGACCTGCTGCAAGTAGGCAGCACTATAGCAGTTATGAGGAAGGAGCACTTTATCCACCAGACGTTGGAGGTTGCGGGCGCCCCATGTAACCCAAATGCCAATGTCTGGTAGGGGTACTAAATGCAGTCTTAACCTTTGCGGAGTCCGTTAAAGGAACCTGCCAGTACCCCTTCCTCCTGTCAAATGTGGTCAAATATTCGACCTGTCCTAGCCACTCAAGGATGCCGTCCACTTGTGGCATTGAATTGTGAGACTTGATTAAGCCAACAGAAGTCATTGCAAAACCTCCAACTGCCATCAGGCCTAGGGACCAAGACAATAGGGCTGGACCAGGGACTATGACTTTCCTCTATAACTTCAAGTTAAAGCATGCACTTGATCTCTAGTTTTACTTCAGCACTTTTTGCCTCAGGATGAAAATACGGGCGTTCTTGAACTATCACCCCAGGTTCCATCACAATATCATGTGCAATCATAAAGGTCCTTAAAGGTTTTTCACTCAATACCTCAGAGACAGATAGGATAACTGATTCCAGATTTGGGGAGTCAAATTGGATCCAAAATTAAGGCTATTTTTTTGAGAAAAAACTGAGTGGGGATGGCTGGAGGAGGGATTGGGCTCCCTATCCTTCCACAGTTTCAGCAAGGTTACTTGATAGACCTGCTCGCTCAGTCAAAAATTGGTTTATTTAACCAAATTGTCGACGAGTCCTTTCCTCTCCTTGACTTCATAAGACCCTTGCCAATGGGCTAATAATTTGGAGTAAGAAGTAGGAACAAGAACCATGACACAATCTCTCGTGTGGAACCCCCTCAGAGACTTGCCCTGGCCAGTTCCACAGATCCTTGCTAACCACCTTGGGAAGCATCTGTTTGAGAGTCTGAATAAAATTCCCCAATAGACCAATGGTTTGAGAATGGTACACCAAGGTATTTAAATGCTTTATCTTAAGTAACTTGGCCATTTCTCTGAATGTCTCAGAGGTAAAGGGCATCCCCTGGTCCATCATTACTTCTTTAGGGACGCCGCGTTGCAGAAAGACCCCTACCAATTCCTGTACTATGGTTTTGGAAATGGCTGTGCCCAAAGGAACAGCTTCGAGATATCAGATAGTATAATCAACTAGGACTAAAATATATTTGTGTCTTCTGGCTGAGAGTTCTAGGGGCCCCACTAGGTCGACCCAGATTTGTTCAAATGGGACATCAATAAGGGGAATGGGAACCAGAGGAGCACTGTCTCTCCTAGGAATATGATGCAATTGGCACTCCAGACAGGACACACAAAAGCAACAAACCTCCTCATTAATTCCTGGCCAATAAAATTGGAGTTTAATCTGCTACAGAATCTTTTTGGTGTCCAAATGGCCTCCTTGAAGGTGGGCGAGTGCTAATTCACAGACCTGCCACCAGAAGGTCCACAGGAATAGCAGCAGCTTCCATTCCTCCCCCTCATGCTCCTCTACCCGATAAAGAAAATCGTTTTGTAAGACAAAGTGATGGTCCTGAGGCATGGGATGACGAGTGCATTGGCTATTAACAGAACCACTACATTTTTCACAAATTTAAGGGAATCATCATTCTATCGTTCCCTTTTAAATGAAGACAGCATCTCTCTAAACTCAAAGTGCATTTGGGAGAGAGGGTCTGTGCCAACTTCAAGGGGCGTGGTTACATCCTGCACTGCCACTGTGACTGGTGATGATGTTTCATTTTGCAACGGCGCGGGCATCGCCACATCACACTGAGTGGCCACATCTTCTCTCTGGTACCAAAAACCAGGGAGATTGCCACCTAGCATTTTGGGGGAATAGATAACCCAAGTAAGTTGTCTTCTCCTGTATTTCCATTTTACTGGCATCGTTTATCAAGTCCTTCAGGGATGCCAGCATATTCTTTCCTGACCATTTCTTGCTCTGCGGCAGAGACCACCCAGCTTAATTGGTGGGCCGATCTCTAAATAGTTTCCCCTGATCATCCTTGAGATGTTTCTGCAGCTTAATTGGAGTCCACCTGTGGTAAATTCAGTTGACTGGACATGATTTGGAAAGGCACACACCTGTCTATATAAGGTCCCACAGTTGACAGCTCATGTCAGAGCACAAACCAAGCATGAAGTCAAAGGAATTGTCTGTAGACCTCCGAGACAGGATTGTCTCGAGGCACAAATCTGGGGAAGGTTACAGAAAAATTTCTGATGCTTTGAAGGTCCCAATGAGCATGGTGGCCTCCATCATCCGTAAGTGGAAGAAGTTTGAAACCACCAGGACTCTTCCTAGAGCTGGCCGGCCATCTAAACTGAGCGATCGGGGGAGAAGGGCCTTAGTCAGGGAGGTGACCAAGAACCCGATGGTCACTCTGTCAGAGCTCCAGAGGTCCTCTGTGGAGAGAGGAGAACCTTCCAGAAGGACAACCATCTCTGCAGCAATCCACCAATCAGGCCTGTATGGTAGAGTGGCCAGATGGAAGCCACTCCTTAGTAAAAGGCACATGGCAGCCCGCCTGGAGTTTG
This sequence comes from Erpetoichthys calabaricus, assembly GCF_900747795.2. NCBI lineage: Eukaryota > Metazoa > Chordata > Cladistia > Polypteriformes > Polypteridae > Erpetoichthys > Erpetoichthys calabaricus. Next base: position 9,919,352 of record NC_041396.2, on the reverse strand, counting down.
GCAAAAGGCACCTGAAGGACTCTCAGACCATGAGAAAGAAAATTCTCTGGTCTGATGAGACAAAGATTGAACTCTTTGGTGTGAATGCCAGGCGTCACGTTTGGAGGAAACCTGGCACCATCCCTACAGTGAAGCATGGTGGTGGCAGCATCATGCTGTGGAGATGTTTTTCAGCAGCAGGGACTGAGAGACTAGTCAGGATAAAGGGAAAGATGACTGCAGCAATGTATAGAGACATCCTGGATGAAAACCTGCTCCAGAGCGCTCTTGACCTCAGACTGGGGCGACGGTTCATCTTTCAGCAGGACAACGACCCTAAGCACACAGCCAAGATATCAAAGGAGTGGCTTCAGGACAACTCTGTGAATGTCCTTGAGTGGCCCAGCCAGAGCCCAGACTTGAATCCGAATCAACATCTCTGGAGAGATCTTAAAATGGCTGTGCACCGACGCTTCACATCCAACCTGATGGAGCTTGAGAGGTGCTGCAAAGAGGAATGGGCGAAACTGGCCAAGGATAGGTGTGCCAAGCTTGTGGCATCATATTCAACAAGACTTGAGGCTGTAATTGCTGCCAAAGGGGCATCGACAAAGTATTGAGCAAAGGCTGTGAATACTTATGTACATGTGCTTTCTCAGTTTTTTTATTTTTAATAAATTTGCAAAAACCTCAAGTAAACTTTTTTCATGTTGTCATTATGGGGTGTTGTGTGTAGAATTCTGAGGAAAAAAATTAATTTAATCCATTTTGGAATAAGGCTGTAACATAAGAAAATGTGGAAAAAGTGATGCGCTGTGAATACTTTCTGGATGCACTGTAGATAGATAGATAGATAGATAGATAGATAGATAGATAGATAGATAGATAGATAGATAGATAGATTTGAAAGGCACTATAAAATAAATTTATTTATAAGGTTAAATCAGGATTATGTGTAAAGGGTTAGAATAAATTAAGATGTCAATAATGAAATGGTTAGTAATTTCTCATATTTCAGTTCCTGCACCAGACAAGCAGAATGTGAGCTGCCTGTTCCTTCAGGTGGTTTAACTTTAGATTCTCGATCAGAGTCTCAGATGTCTGTCCATGGCATGAGGTGCTGTCTCCGTGATGAACGCCTGTTTCAAATCGCAGTAGATCTGGAGTCGGTCCCAGCCGCAACACAGTGGGCACACAGAGCTGGAAGCCAATTCACCTGGCAGCCACGTAAAACATTGCCATCTGTTCAACCTGGCAGGTGGCAGGTGTAGAGCGGCGCCCTCTTCTTAAACGCAGACATATTTATGGTTATGGATTACCCCACATGGCTCAATTCCTGTTGGCCGCTGTTTCTGTGTGTGTTTGTGTGTTTTTTACACTTGGCCACCTTTGACTTAGGAGGGTCAGCGTCTGCCCCTCTAAGTCTTTTCCAGCCTGATTCTATCCGGTACTTTCAAATCTGCCTGCCTAACTTTCAATTTATTACGGAGCTGGCCATGCCATCCCCACAAAGCCCAGTACAGAACATCCATTTTCTTTGGGATACAGTCAGCAGCTGTGTTTTCTGGAACTGTTTCTGATTCAGGTGCCTGCCACCCCAGCTTCTTTCTTCCACCATTTTGCTGGGGGCACCCTGCTGGTATTTTGGCAGGTCATCATTTGATAAAAAAAACTTGAGCTGTAGTCTATTGTGGCTTTTAAGGACGAGTAACTGGGTCTGCATTGTAAGCTTCATACTATCAAGTTTTATAGCACTTTTTCAATCTGGTCCAGGTATTTACAAAAGAAAATTCAAATTAGGAAAATTTGAAATGTGTCACATCTTACCATCGGATTGCTGGGTACACAGATTCCTGTGTCAAAAATCCCAGGAGCTAATGGGGTCCTCTCTGGAGGAGGTGGGCAGGACAGAGTAGCACTGTGGTGTGTGGCATTGGGTATTTGTATTGGCACAGAGAATGGTCATTTTTAGTACTGGAAGGGGAGATTCAGTCATCTGATTCAGTTATCTGGGGTGTTATGGTGGCACTGTGTTTAGTGCTTCTACCTCACAGTTTTAGGGATGAAGGACAGATTGCTATTTTATCTTGGCAGGATGTTTTTCTTTAAAGGTGCTATAAATAACTATAAAGAAATAAAGTTGAGTACATGCGGACTGGAGGTCTAAGAGAGCCTCGGGCCACTTAAACGCAATAGCAGCTAAGTTTTTATGGGACTGCTAGACTTTTATGGAGGGCACTGCCATGCACCAGCGGCACAAACTAATAATGAGCTTGGCACTACTCTATGCAATTTATTAACTTTAGCCCCAACGGGTGTGTGCAAATGCACCAAGAACGCCGCTAGCCGATAATCTGACGAGGTCTCCTCTGCCTTGAACAGAAGAAGGGAAGAAGCCCAGCACAGCAGCACAAGTCCAAACAGTGCAGATCGAGATAAATGGTGAGCGTCTGTAAAAGTGAGAATCTCATAAATCATAGTGGGGACAGGCCTCTCCACTCCACTTGCACATCTCCATGTCCTGGGTGAGGGTTAAGAGGAGGGGGGGGAAGCTTGTGCTTGTCTAGTAAGCTTATTTGTCTTTAAAGAGCTGAGTTCTGTGCCATGGGTGCCACAACAGAAAACAAGATGGTTGTTTGAGATGTTTAGAAATAATGAGGGAAACTTAGAAAAAGATAAACAGGAAACACAGTGGGAGAAGGGAGAGCTTTTTCGTTTTTTGTTGCTGATGTGAGTGGTGCCAGGCAGGAATTGGCATCCCGGCCGGAGCTGAATCAAGATTCTTACCCATGGCATGGAAGTACAGGGGAATACAGCCTGCAATGCCTGATGGCCATCCCCTTGGGATGGGTTCCCACATGGCACATTGGGAACTGGTGTTCATTGTTGGGTTCCGTGGGTGCTGCCAGGAGGCGCTGAAGGGACTAGCCTCAACACGAAGAGCCAGAGATTCAGGAGGAGGAAGACAAAGCTTGCGGAGGAGAGTTGTCAGGGTTGCTGTGTGCTTACAAGTAGAGTGTGGTTGTGGTGTGGAAAACGCTTCTTTGAAAAGAGTTTCACTCGATTAAAGCTTTATTCTTTGCTGAACTTGCATCCAAGAATGTGTGTTGGCAGTTCGTGGAGCCGCAGTGCTCCCCGGGGACCAAAATGACCTTGAAAGGCACTATATGCTATACAGAATGATTTACCAAAAGAGTGAGAAAGTAAATCAGTGAATGTATTGTGGAGATACGGTAATAGTAAAGGTTTGGGAAAGCAATCATCAGCCAATCAAATCCTGTATCCACGCATCATTAATGGCATGTAAAATCTCTGAAAGTAGAAATGAGAGGCCTTGGTTGGATCTGATGTCATTTATTTTGTGAGAGAACACCACACAAACACTCTTAACATTATGAATGTCCCCCTTTACTCAGTCCCCCATGGTCCTTTGTTTGTAGGTGTGTTCCTTACATGATGTTCTCCATTGGCTATGAATCTCATGATAGACTTTCATCCATCAGGTGCTGGAGTGTCCTTGCCTGTTCAGTTTTGTTCTAAGACAGCTGAAGTGTCCCCATTCCTTACTTTTTCTCCTGGTTTATGAGAGGGCCACCTTTTGTTCCTCTCTCAGGTAATGTTTCTGTGTTCTCTTCATCAAGTTTAACCTGTTAAGTATGGGATCATATGCCATGGTTCTCTTTACATCTGAGGTTGTGGAAGTGACATGCTGGTTCAGTTTTTCCTCTATGGGTGGACATGTGCCATCCCCACCCAGTCCCCCATCAATCAGTTAAGGGTGTCCTTTGCAGTAAAATTGACACCTCCCTCAAGCTGGTCCAGAAATGAATGGTGACATCTGATCACTGAGTGCTTGGTGACAGCTGGTCAGGAAGTGCTTTAAACAGTGACACAGGAGAAAGAGACAGAGCTAGTTATTTCCTAGAACAAGTGATACCAGGCCACTTCCTGGTCCTTCTCTAAGGGTAGAAATGGAATTAGGGTCAGTAAATGTGTTAACCCCTTTCACCCATAGTGGCATGGGTGGCAGAGAAGAGGCTACTGATATGCTTAAATGATTATAGATACCTAACAGGTCCTTCTCTTCTACTCTAAGGGTGAAAATAGAACGGAGGTCAATAAATTCTTCAACCCCTCAAGCTGGTCCTGAAATGAATGGTGACATCCGGTCATTGAGTGCTTGGTGACACTTGGACAGTGAGTGCTTTATACAGTGGCACTGGAGAAAGAGAGTTAATTATTTCCTAGAATCAGTGATGCCAGGCTTCTTCCTGGTCCTTCTCTAAGGGTAGAAATGGAAGTAGGGTCAATAAATGTGTTAACCCCTTCCAGTCAGTGAGTTCTTGGAAGAGACGAGGCAACTGATATGCGTAATTGATTATAGATACCTAACAGGTCCTTCTCTTCTACTGTAAGGGTGAAAATGGAACAGAGGTCAGTAAATGCGTCAACACCTCAAGCTGGTCCTGAAATGAATGGTGACATCCTGTCAGTAAGTGGTTTAAACAGTGGCATGGGAGAAAGAGACAGAGCTAGTTATTTCCTAGAATAAGTGATACCAGACCACTTCCTGGTCCTTCTCTAAGAGTAGAAATGGAATTAGGGTCAGTAAATGTGTTAATCCCTTTCACCCATAGTGGTATGGGTGGCAGAGAAGAGGCTACTGATATGCCTAAATGATTATAGATACCTAACGGGTCCTTCTCTTCTACTCTAACGGTGAAAATAGAACAGAGGTCAATAAATTCGTCAACTCCTCAAGCTGGTCCCGAAATGAACGGTGACATCCAGTCAGTGAGTGCTTTAAACAGTGGCATGGGAGAAAGAGACAGAGCTAATTATTTCCTTGAATAAGTGATGCCATGCTTCTTTCTGGTCTTTTCATAAGGGTAGAAATTAAATTAGGGTCAGTTAATGTGTTAACCCCTTCCACCCATAGTGTCATGGGTGGAAGAGACAAGGCTACTGATATGCCTAAATGATTTTAGATACCTAACGAGTACATCACTTCTATTGTAAGGGTGAAAATGGAACAGAGATCAGTAAATGTGTGACGTCTCAAGCTGGTCCTGAAATGAATGGTGACATCCGGTCATTACGTGCTTGGTGACACCTGGTCAGTGAGTGCTTTAGACAGTGGCACTGGAGAAAGACAAAGATCTTGTCATTTCCTAAAATAACTGATGCCAGGGTACTTTCTGGCCTTTCTGTAAGGGTAGAAATGGAATTAGGGTCAGTAAATGTGTTAACCCCTTCTAGTCAGTGAGTTCTTTAAATAGTGGCATGGGTGGAAGAGACGAGGCAACTGATATGCATAAATGACTTTATACATCTAACAGGTTCTTCTCTTCTACTGTAAGGGTGAAAATGGAACAGAGGTCAATAAATGGGTCAACCTCTCAAGCTGGTTCAGAATTGAATGGTGACACCTGGTCAGTGAGTGCTTTATACAGCGGCACTGGAAAAAAGAGACAGAGTTAGTTATTTCCTAGAATCAGTAATGCCAGGCTTCTTCCTGGTCCTTCTCTAAGGGTAGAAATGGAATTAGGGTAAGTAAATGTATTAACCCCTTCAAATCAGCGAGTTCTTTAAATAGTGGCATAGGTGGAAGAGACGAGGCAACTGATATGCCTAATTGATTATAGATACCGAACAGGTCCTTCTCTTCTACTATAAGGGTGAAAATGGAACAGAGGTCAGTAAATGTGTCAGCCCCTCAAGCTGGTCCCGAAATGAACGGTGACATCCAGTCAGTGAGTGCTTTAAACAACAGTGGCATGGGAGAAAGAGACAGAGCTAATTATTTCCTTGAATAAGTGATGCTATGCTTCTTTCTGGTCTTTTCATAAGGGTAGAAATTAAATTAGGGTCAGTTAATGTGTTAACTCCTTCCACCCATAGTGTCATGGGTGGAAGAGACAAGGCTACTGATATGCCTAAATGATTTTAGATACCTAACAAGTACATCACTTCTATTGTAAGGGTGAAAATGGAACAGAGATCAGTAAATGTGTGACCTCTCAAGCTGGTCCTGAAATGAATGGTGACATCTGGTCATTACGTGCTTGGTGACACCTGGTCAGTGAGTGCTTTATACAGTGGCACAGGAGAAAGAGAAAGATCTTGTCATTTCCTAGAATAACTGATGCCAGGGTTCTTTCTGGCCTTTCTGTAAGGGTAGAAATGGAATTAGGGTCAGTAAATGTGTTAACCCCTTCTAGTCAGTGAGTTCTTTAAATAGTGGCATGGGTGGAAGAGACGAGGCAACTGATATGCATAAATGACTTTATACATCTAACAGGTTCTTCTCTTCTACTGTAAGGGTGAAAATGGAACAGAGGTCAATAAAATGGGTCAACCTCTTAAGCTGGTCCAGAATTGAATGGTGACATCCAGTCATTGAGTGCTTGGTGACACCTGGTCAGTGAGTGCTTTATACAGCGGCACTGGAAAAAAGAGACAGAGTTAGTTATTTCCTAGAATCAGTGATGCCAGGCTTCTTCCTGGTCCTTATCTAAGGGTAGAAATGGAATTAGGGTCAGTAAATGTGTTAACCCCTTCAAATCAGTGAGTTCTTTAAATAGTGGCATAGGTGGAAGAGACGAGGCAACTGATATGCCTAATTGATTATAGATACCGAACAGGTCCTTCTCTTCTACTATAAGGGTGAAAATGGAACAGAGGTCAGTAAATGTGTCAGCCCCTCAAGCTGGTCCCGAAATGAACGGTGACTTCCGGTCAGCGAGTGCTTTAAATTGTTGCCATGGGTGGAAGAGAAGGGGCTACTCTTGTGTGTAGGTGATGTCAGATGACTGCTGGGTCCTTCTCCTCGACTCTATGAGTAAAAATGGAACAAACAGAGGTTAGTGAATATGTCAACTCCATCTTCGCTGCTCGTATCTTCACTGTTTATTTCCGGAGACACCAATCCGTGAGACACTCTCATAAATTGCAGTGGGTGCCCCTCTGGAAGGTGGGTGTGGCTCCTTTTAAATTAGTCAATAATGAAAGTTTTAAACACTTACATTTTCTCTTTTTTACAATTTTTTCCTCTCTCTCATGTACCATTTCAAGACACCTCTTCCTCTGTTAAATTATGACATGACACCGGGTGCCATGACAGATGAAGAGAAGGGCATGCATCCCCCCCCACAGCACAGCCCACTGAGTGTCATGGTGCCCAGGGGTTGATGCCAGCTGTTGTTGGCCATCTGATCAATGCGCCCGCAGGGTGAAGCCATAAAATCACTGCTTTGTTCAGCTGTTCCTTTCTTTTCTCTCCCTTTCGTTTTATGAATCATCAAGACAGACACCCAGGAACTTTTCTGTGACGCACGATAAATTGCAAGTTTGGCCAGGATAGAAGAAAATTGTAGGAATCTGCGAGCTGGCGACGGGCGCATCTGCAAGATATCCGGCGACACCTCTTCAGGCCGCTCAAGGCCGTGCAAGTAAACACTTTCAAAGACGCGGCCGCCTCTTTAGGAAGACAGCTGTCGAGCAGCAAGGCTGACAGGAGCGAGCAAAGAGGTGAGGCGGCGCGGCGAGGATGGCATCTCAAGCGGGCCAGCAGCAAATGTTTATTCCCTAATTTATTTTATAGCAGCTCATAAATCTGTGGCGGCGTTCTTCATGTTTTATTTTATGTCTTATTTATCCATCACCTCATCCGTCAGCAAGTTGTTTTCGTGCGTGGGCGCGTCTGAGCAAACACCGAGAAATGAACAACACGTTTTTCAAAGCCGACCCCTTTTCTCTTATAAAACAAACACGTTTCCAAAATATATCTGGGAATTTCATTTTGACAAACAGTTTAATAAAGCCAATCCATCTGTGAAGCATTTCCTGCATCTCTCAATTTACAGTGTGAGCGGACCTCTCCTGCTCATATCAAAGGAGAAGAACTGCGGTGCACCGGGTGACTTTGGAAAAGAATTTTGAGAAAATGTTTTTGTTTTGACAATATGGCTGTGGGCGTGAGAGAACGCAGATGCTATGCTGAAACAATAAAAAGAAAAAACAAAGAGGTGATTTTTACAAGCGTTCCATTCTGCGGTCCTCAGCTCACTGCTTCTTAAAAGTGGCTTTGACTTCAACATGTGGAAGGGTGGGAGGAATGGAGGCAGTGTGGCCCCCTAGTGGCCAAGATGATGCACTGTAAACAACAAGGTGGCCCGTTTGGCTTCTCCCAATGGCAGGGAAGACACATTCACTGTTAAATATGAACCGTTCCCAGAATGCCTTGCAACACAACTTTGTATTACCAATCGTTTCTTACCAAGTTCACTTGATACAAGGCTGTTGACTTGACTCATTAACCCTAACAGCAGCTGGGTCTGTACACAACCTTGAGGTTGTGATCGATGACTGAGGAGCATGTTTCTGTGGTCTCTCAGTCTCACAGATTCAGTTGATACAACATCCGGAAGATGGGACCACATCTAAGAGAGTAGACAGCACAGCTCCCGGTCCAGGCTTTGGTCTCGTCACGTCTGGACTGCTATAACTCTCTGCTGCTAGAAGTACCGGCATGTGCTACCAAGCTGCTGTAGATGATTCAAAATGCAGCAGTACATCAAGCGTGCAACCAGCTGAGGTGGGTTTGGTGTGACATTAAGGCACATTACGTTCAAATCATTGATGCTTGTGTACAGAGCAGTCAACTCCTATATAATGTATATGGAGACACTTGTGAGGTCCTAAGCTCCTTCTCAATTACTCAGGTCTGTGGATGAATGTCATATGGTGATACCACCTTGGTGTGTCTTCAGATCTCAATGATTCAAAATGCAGCAGCACATCAAGTGTCCAACCAGCTGAGATGGGCAGGTGTGACTCCTTTTTCCAGACACTACAATGGCTCCCTGTAGCAGCACATATTAATTAAGTTCAAATCCTTGATGCTTGTGTACAGAGTAGTCAACAGGTCAGTACCTATATGTATATATATATATATATATATATATATATATATATATACAGTCCTGATCAAAAGTTTAAGACCACTTGAAAAATAGCAAAAAATCATATTTTGCATGGTTGGATCTTAACAAGGTTCCAAGTAGAGCTTCAACATGCAACAAGAAGAAATGGGAGTGAGACAAAACATTTGTTGAGCATGCAATTTAATGAAAACAACGATTAAACTGAAACAGGCTGTTTTGCAGCTGATCAAAAGTTTAAGACCACACCTCCAAAAAAACCCATAAACTCCCCCAAAACAGAAATCAAACTTCCAAACATGAACTCAGTACTGAGTAGCTCCACTGTTATTGCTGATCACTTCAAAAATTCGTTGCGGCATGCTTGATGCAAGCGTTTCCATGAGGTGAGTGGGAACATTTCTCCAAGTGGTAAGCACCACTCGCAGAAAGTTCAAAACGACACATTTCAGACCTAAGCATATGGGCATCATTTATACAGTCCTGATCAAAAGTTTAAGACCACTTGAAAAAGCAGGATGGGCCAAAAGAGTGATGTTATTCTCCTGGAAGAAGTCCCTTGTCCTGCGGGCATTGTGTACTGTAGCGTTGTCCTGTTGAAAAACCCAGTTGTTACCACACAGACGAGGGCCCTCAGTCATGAGGAATGCTCTCTGCAACATCTGGACATAGCCAGCGGCCGTTTGACGCCCCTGCACTTCCTGAAGCTCCATTGTTCCACTGAAGGAAAAAGCACCCCAGACCATTATGGCGCCCCCTCCACTGTGGCGCGTAGAAAACATCTCAGGTGGGATCTGCTTGTCATGCCAGTAACGTTGGAAACCATCAGGACCATCAAGGTTACATTTTTTCTCATCAGAGAATAAAACTTTCTTCCACCTTTGAATGTCCCATGTTTGGTGTTCTCTTGCAAAGTGCAAACGAGCAGTTCTGTGGTGTTCAAGGAGACGAGGTCTTTGAAGACGTTTTTTGTTTTTGAAGCCCTTCAGTCTCAGATGCCGTCTGATGGTTATGGGGCTGCAGTCAGCACCAGTAATAGCCTTAATTTGGGTCGAGGATTGTCCAGTGTCTTGACGGACAGCCAATTGGATCCTCCGGCTCAGTGCTGGTGAAATTTTTTTGGGTCTTCCACTTGACTTTTTTGTTCCATAACCCTCAGGATCATTTAAGAAATTCCAAATGACTGTCTTACTGTCTTATTGCGTCCCACCTCAGCAGCGATGGCGTGCTGTGAGAGACCCTGCTTATGCAGTTCAACAACCCGACCACGTTCAAAAAGGGAGAGTTTTTTTTTGCCTTTGCCATCAGAACGTGTGACTACCTGACAGAAAATGACAATGAATCCACATCTTTGCACAGATTTGGCCTTTTAAAGGCATGTGGTCCTAAAATTTTGATCAGCTGTAAAACAGCCTGTTTCAGTTTAATCGTTGTTTTCATTAAATTGCATGCTCAACAAATGTTTTGTCTCACTCCCATTTCTTCTTGTTGCATGTTGAAGCTCTACTTGGAACCTTGTTAAGATCCAACCATGCAAAATATGATTTTTTGCCATTTTTCAAGTGGTCTTAAACTTTTGATCAGGACTGTATATATATATATATAGTGAGATATGGCCGGCCATTTATCCTGGCCAATATCTCCAGGCCGCTTGATAGTGCCCTCCTTGAAGGTGCCCCGAATGTCAGCAGGGAATTATGGACAACAGAGTTTTTATGCACAGCCCTGCTGGCTACCATTGGGGCCACCAGGAGTCGCTGCAGGGAGGCATAAGGACTTGTATGTTCCCTATAACCCGGAAGTGCGTCGTAGTCACAGCGACAGAGGGAATGACGTACTTCCGGGATGAAGAAAAGGAGAAGTTTTACCTGACCTGGAAGTGATAGAAAGTCACATGGACTGAGGGACAGAAACACTTCCGGGGCACGGACTATAAAGGATTGTGGGAAATCCCAGATGGACGAGCTGAGTTGGGAGGCAGGGTGACTAAGCGTCTGGGAGTGGAATTTTGTGTATTGTGATTTGTTTATTGGAGTATTGTGGAGTGGTGGTGCTTTGTGCACAGTATTATTATAATAAATAATTATTGGACTTTTTATCTGGCACATTGTCTGAGGGTTCAAGGGGACGACAGCGCCCCCTATCTGTCACAATATACATATAGTGGCGAGCGGCTAGGGGCGGTACCCAGCCGGGACGCCTGGAAGAACCGGAAGAGGGAATACGCCTCATCCGGACCACGAGAGGGCAGCCTCCCTGGTTGGTATGGGGACCACTGGAATAGAGCATGGAAGCTCAACCCTATAGGGGCCCTGGACGTCAGCAAAAAAACCAGGGACACCCAGAGTACTTCCGGGTGCTCGTGCGGCACTTCTGCCACACCAGGAAGTGCCGCAGGAAGCTCATCCAGAGGCACCTGGAGCACGTCCAGGTGGACATAAAAGGGGCCGCCTCCCTCCATTCGTGAGCTGGAGTCAGGTGGAAGAGGACAGAGCTCGGAGGAGAGAAGTGGAGGCAGTGAAGAGAGGCATTGAGAGAGGCCCGGACTTGAGGGTGTGTAGTGCAGGAGCACTGGGTTGTGTACGGGATTAATAGTTGAAAATATATAATAAATGTGTGTGTGGTTTTGAACCATCAGTGTCTGCCTGACTGTGTCCAGGCTGCTCTCCACAATATATATATATATATATATATATATATATATATATATATTATATATGGAGACACTCTGCTGGTAGAAGTACTAGCATGTGCTACCAAGCTCCTGCAGACAAATCAAAATGCATTGTTCAAGCAGACCAAGGCGGGCACATGTTACTCCTCTTTCCAGACACTACAGTGACTTCCTGTAGTGACACAAATTAAGTTCAAATCCTTAAAACCAGCATATATGGAGACATTTTGAGGCCCTGTGCTCCTTCTTGACCAGTCCGGTCTGCTGATGAAGTATGGGCACATGCTACTAAGCTGTTGTAGGTGATTCAAAATGTAGCAGCACAGCTAATGTCCAAACAGCTGAGGTGGGCAGGTGTGACTCCTCTTTTTAGATTACTGCACTGGCTCCCTGTAGCAGCACACGTTACGTTCAAATCTTTGATGCTTGTGTACAGATTAGTCAATGGGTCAGTGTATTTATGAATATGGACATGCTCTGCTGGTAGGCATACTGGCAAGTGCTACCAAGCTGCTGCAGATGAATCAAAATGCATTGTTCAAGCAGAACAAGGCGGGCACATGTCACTCTGCTTTTCAGACACTACATTGGCTTCCTGTAGTGACATGTATTGAGTTCAAATCCTTGAAACCCACAAAGTAATCAGTGGGTCAGCACCTGTACACATGGAGATGTTTTTAAGGCCATGTGCTCCTTTTTGATGACTCAGGTCTGCTGATGAACAGGATCTGGTGATGCCAAATCTTAATCTAAGCTCTTTACACGAGTTGCTCCTTACTGGTGGAATGAGCTGCCCACCTCCGTTTGAAATTCTTATCCCTCGATGTGTTTAAGAAGCACTTGAAGACTCTTGTGATCTGTGAATTTCTGTCTCACTGTAATCTAGGAATGGTAAGTCTCTTGCATTTTGTTCTGAGCTCATCACTTGTGATGATCAATTTTCTACTCTTGTCCTGTAATGCATGTTCCCAAACTGGCTTCCTGACTGATATTTACTTGATTTATTTTTTATATGTCATTTCGGATAAAAGCACCTCCTTAGTGAATAAATGTAAATGAGTTGGTTGAAAAGATGATGGGTGATCATTTTCAGAAAATCTCAAGAAAAAAGGGAGAGGGGAACCATGTAAAACCCCTGGCCCACAATGAAACAACACAGGCAATTTTATAAGCATTCTGTTCTGCTGTCCATAGCTCTTAGCTTATTAGTGGAGGCTTTGGCTTTAAACTTGAACATGTGGGAGGAACACGGAGTGTGGCCACCAACTGACCAAGGTGATGCACTGTAAATAACAAGGTGGAATTTCTGGTGCTTCCAACTGATGCTACACAGTAGGAAAATGTTTGAAGACTCTCTTATTCTGTGAATTGATGTCCAGCTGATATTGGCTGTTAGAGTTTTGAAACCTAGGAATTGTAACTCTCTTGCATTTTGCTCTGAGCTCTTCCCTTTCTATGATCAATTTTATACCCTTGTTGCGTATTGCGTGTTCCCAAACCGACGGCTAGAATTATATTTATTTGATTGTGTTGACCTCTAAAAGCATCTGCTTACAGAATAAATGCAAATATAAATGAATTGATTGAAAAGATGATGGGCGTTCATTTCCAAAAATCTCAAGAATAAAAGGGAGAGGGGGGAACCATGTAAAACCCCTGGCCCGCAATAAAAGAACAGACAGGTGATATTATATACATTCTGTTCTGCCATACTTAGTTCTTAACTTACTAAGGGAGGTTTGGGCTTTAAACATGAAAGAGTGGGAGAAACTCAGGGAGTGTGGCCTCCTACTGGCCAAGCTGATGGTACCATACATGACAATTTGGGCTGTTTGATACTGCCCACTGAGTCCTTGTGATAGGAAAGCCATGTTAACTTTTAATTACAAATTGTTCCCAGAATGTTTTTCAACACAATTTTAATTTATTATTTAGTTGTTTGAACATTAGAACATTCTAGACGAGAACAGGCCATTCAGCCCAACAAAGCTCGCCAGTCCTATCCACTTATTTCTACCAAAAAAACATCAAGTCGAGTTTTGAAAGTCCCTAAAGTCTTACTGTCTACCACACTACTTGGTCGCTTATTCCAAGTGTCTATCGTTCTTTGTGTAAAGAAAAACTTCCTAATGTTTGTGTGAAATTTACACTTCACAAGTTTCTAACTGTGTCCCCATGTTCTTGATGAACTCATTTTAAAGTCACCATCTCGATCTGCTGGACTAATTCACTTCATAATTTTAAACACTTCACTCAGGTCTCCTCTTCAACTTCTTTTCCTTAAACTGTAAAGGCTCAGTTCTTTTAATCTTTCCTCATAACTCATCCCCTGTAGCCCTGAATCAGCCTAGTCGCTCTTCTCAGGACCTTTTCTTGTGCTGCTATGTCCTTTTGTAGCCTGGAGACCAAAACTGCGCACAGTACTCCAGATGAGGCCTCACCAGTGTGTTATAAAGACTAAGCAGAACATCCTGAGACTTGTACTCCACACATCAAGGCGCTATATAACCTGACATTCTGTTTGCCTTCTTAAAGGCTTCTGAACACTGTCTGGAAGTCGATAGAGTCGAGTCCACTACGACTCCTAAATCCTTCTCATAAGGTGGACTCTCGATTTTCCAACCGTCCATTGTGTATTCAAACCTCACATTTTTACTTCCTATGTTTAATTCTTTACATTTACTGACATTAAATTTCATCTGCCACAAATTTGCCCAAGCCAGTCTGCTATCCAAGTCCTTCTGTAATGATATAACGGATTCCAAATTATCTGCTAATCCACCTATCTTGGTATCATCTGCAAACTTAACCAGCTTTTTATTTACAGTATATTCCTATATAAATAATTTATAGATATTAAAAATAGCAGAGACCCCTACACTGCCCCCTGCTGGTCACCACTCTTGACATCACCCAATTTTGATGAGGTTCCTGTTTCTGAGCCAATTCTGCACCCATCTAAAACATCACCCTGAACTCCCACTTCTTTTAATGTGATACCCAAACTCTCATGTGGCACCTTATCAAATGCGTTCTGAAAGTCCAGATCAATAATCTCATCTGCTCCACTCTGGTCGTATCCTTTTGTTGCCTCCTCATAGAATTCCAGCCTGTTAGTAAAACACGACCTCCCTCTTCTGACCCCATGCTGACTGTTCCTAATAACTCCTGTCCTTGCCAGGTGTTGCTCAGTCTTATCTTTAATAATTCCTTCTGTTAATTTTCCTGTGATGCACGTTAAGCTTACTGGCCTATAGTTGCTTGGATCTGCCCTGTCACTCTTTTTATACAATGGGATGATATTTGCCATGATATTTGTTTGAAAAATGGTGTCCTATTTTTTTAAAATTAAAAGGTTTTCTACATTTTATAATTCAAATTAAAGAAGAAAAATGTAGAATCAGTTATCATGAGTGATCGAAGTACTGGCTGCTGAGGTCCAGACAATGCGGATAATGCGGACCAATGGATCTGCAAACATCACAGACCTTTTCATTTGTTATTTGGGCACATTCTCTTTAATGGACTGTTTTCGGTTCATCGATTGTTGTGGTTTTGTGAGATAAATCTTATCTTTGAAATGATCCATTTAAAAAAAAAAGTCCATTGCCATGAGGTGTAATGAACATGAGGGTGGACTCTTTGTCCAGTCCATTTGTTTGGCAGATTTTCTGGAAATAAAACTGGTCCTCACTCACAAACTCCTGTGGCATGACAGATTCCTGCAGAAAGTTCACAAAGTGCAGTGTTGTCTTAATAAACATTGTATTTACAATCATTCAAAGTGTATATACATTTTTTTGGGACACCCGGTATTTGATCAGCCATTGTCTCTTCAAACAACTCAGTAGCAAATATATTGTGCCCAATGAAGAAAAGGTGTTTGTTCTTCAATGACAAAGAGAAAGCACAGCCCTGCGGTACACTTTTATAATCTGCTGGGCTCACAAAACTCCAAATGAGGCTTCACTTCTAAACCCAGGGGCCTAAGGCTCACGTCAAGCCTGGAAACCAAATAAGCCTCTCTTTCTTGTGGAGTGCCAAGGTCATAGGGGGCTGAAGGCTTAACACTAGAATTACCAGAGACTACAAAAAAACTCGTAGATCCATCCCACCTTAAATCGCTTTGCACCTATCCATCAGCGTCTTTTGTCCTGTAAATGTGTCGATAAGCAGCAAGCAGCCTGCTATCACATTCCCACCACCGCACAGTTTTCTCAGCTCAAGTCTGTTTACCTGCGTGTCAGTTGCTTAGAGCTGTATAGAGTGAGAAGTCAAGCAAAATCACACCTTTTATAAATACTATATCGTTATTCGGAACACATGCATTTCATGTGTGTTCCGTGTCTACAACGATCTATGTAAACACATCGTTAAAACAGAAACGTTTTTTTTGTCTTAGTAATAATTGACAAAATGTTGACATGAAGTGTATAAGGTGTGAAGCCTGAAGTCCAAATATCAAAGAAACACTTTCACAACAGGTACAAATATAACAGAACAAGTGCGCTTTTATTAAAAAATATAACTGCAGAAAAATAACCTGCGTTAGGGTGTGACATTGACACGCATTTGCAACGACCACTTCGGCGGCGCAACGGTATCAACTGTTGACTGGTAAGCAAAACTTCACGGGTTTGACCCCGGACGAGTCTGTTTTGAGAACTAAGCTGCTCGTATTCTTACTATTTTAGAATAAAAACATACATTTGATTCCAGTCTATAACAGCCGGTGTAATTTACGATACTTGTAAAGGTTAGCTTTGTTTTTTTTGTTTTATTCTGTTTTATTCTCTCAGCTGCGTTCACGATCCCACCCCCACCCCCCCGCTCCGCATTTGACACAGCTGTTTTAACATAGACGCGCTATAGCAGAGGTGAACTCAGATGATGGTGACAGTTATACATCGGAGCAAGAATGCACCTCACACTTTTGCCATCATTGTACTTTGTACAGTGCATCCAGAAAGTATTCCCAGCGCATCACTTTTTCCACATTTTGTTATGTTACAGCCTTATTCCAAAATGGATTAAATTCATTTTTTTCCTCAGAATTCTGCACACAACACCCCATAATGACAACGTGAAAAAAGTTTGAGGTTTTGCAAATTTATTAAAAATAAAAAAACTGAGAAATCCCATGTCCATAAGTATTCACAGCCTTTGCTCAATACTTTGTCGCTGCACCTTTGGCAGAAATTCCAGCCTCAAGTCTTTTTGAATATGATGCCACAAGCTTGGCACACCTATCCTTGGCCAGTTTCGCCCATTCCTCTTTGCAGCATTCCTCTTTGCAGATGGGAAGCGTCAGTGCACAGCCATTTTAAGATCTCTCCAGAGATGTTCAATCGGATTCAAGTCTGGGCTCTGGCTGGGCCACTCAAGGACATTCACAGAGTTGTCCTGAAGCCACTCCTTTGATATCTTGGCTGTGTGCTTAGGGACGTTGTCCTGCTGAAAGATGAACCGTCGCCCCAGTCTGAGGTCAAGAGCGCTCTGGAGCAGGTTTTCATCCAGGATGTCTCTGTACATTGCTGCAGTCATCTTTCCCTTTATCCTGACTAGTCTCCCAGTCCCTGCCGCTGAAAAACATCCCCACAGCATGATGCTGCCACCACCATGCTTCACTGTAGGGATGGTATTGGCCTGGTGATGAGCGGTGCCTGGTTTCCTCCAAACGTGACGCCTGGCATTCACACCAAAGAGTTCAATCTTTGTCTCATCAGACCAGAGAATTTTCTTTCTCATGGTCTGAGAGTCCTTCAGGTGCCTTTTGGGAAACTCCAGGCGGGCTGCCATGTGCCTTTTACTAAGGAGTGGCTTCCGTCTGGCCACTCTACCATACAGGCCTTATTGGTGGATTGCTGCAGAGATGGTTGTCCTTCTGAAAGGTTCTCCTCTCTTCACAGAGGACCTCTGGAGCTCTGACAGAGTGACCATCGGGTTCTTGGTCTCCTCCCTGACTAAGGTCCTTCTCCCCCGATCGCTCAGTTTAGATGGCCGGCCAGCTCTAGGAATAGTCCTTTTGGTTTCGAACTTCTTCCACTTATGGATGATGGAGGCCACTGTGCTCATTGGGACCTTCAAAGCAGCAGAAATTTTTCTGTAACCTTCACCAGATTTGTGCCTCGAGACAATCCTGTCTCAGAGGTCTACAGACAATTCCTTTGACTTCATGCTTGGTTTGTGCTCTGACATGAACTGTCAACTGTGGGACCTTATATAGACAGGTGTGTGCCTTTCCAAATCATGTCCAGTCAACTGAATTTACCACAGGTGGACTCCAATGAAGCTGCAGAAACATCTCAAGGATGATCAGGGGAAACAGGATGCACCTGAGCTCAATTTTGATCTTCATGGCAAAGGCTGTGAATACTTATGTACATGTGCTTTCTCAATTTTTTTATTTTTAACAAATTTGCAAAAATCTCAAGTAAACTTTTTTCATGTTGTCATTATGGGGTGTTGTGTGTAGAATTCTGAGGAAAATAATGAATTTAATTCATTTTGGAATAAGGCAGTAACATAACAAAATGTGGAAAAAGTGATGCGCTGTGAATATTTTCTGGATGCACTGTATATGTACACGGGAAGCTCTGCAGTCTACTTCTGACTTTACGCTGTAGGAAGTAAGTAAATAAATAAAGGTAAATAGGTAAATAACATTCGATCTGGTTATTACATACAAAGGATGGTGTATATAAGGACGGTGCATGTGACCAAAACATTAACATTTATATGTTACTTACATAAAAGCCAGATCGAATGGTATTTACCTTGAGTTATTTACTTACTTCCTACAGCGTAAAGTCACAAGTAGACTGCAGAGGGCATGCTCAAAAAATACGTGTAATGCCACGAAAAGTGTCTGCTGACACTTTAGTACGCAAGCAATGGCATGAGAATGCAGTTAGACTTTTTTTTGGGGCACATACACCGTCCAAATCTAAACACTAGTGTGGAGAGTAACTTGCGTACTGAAGATTCTATAGCTGCAGGTGGAAGCTGCCATCGCTGTACTTTGTATATGAAAACAACAGTGTCAAACAGACTTGAGCTGAGAAAACTGTGCGGCGGTGGGGGATGTGATAGCAGGCTGCTTGCTGCTTATCGACACATTTACAGGACAAAAGATGCTGACGGAGAGGTGCGAAGCGATTTAAGGTGGGACGGATCTACGAGTTTTTTTCGTAGGCTCTGGTAATTCTAGTGTTAAAACTCTCACAAAAAATCTCAAGGAAAAAAGTGAGAGGAGAACAGGAGAACCCCTGGTCCACAAATTAAAAAAGAAAGATGTGGTTTTGCAAGTATTATTACTTTGAAGCACTCAGCTTATTGCTTCTCAATAGCGGCTTCAACTTTAGACATAGCTTCACGTAGTGGTCAAGGTGATGCACTGTAAGTAAACACGATGGACGGTTTGCTGACTCCTGGTGTCAGGATGCCACATTCACTTATACTGTAATTACAAAAGAGTTGCCAGAATGTTGGATGACACATTGTTTTTTTTTTTTTAATTCCCAGGAATTTACTACTGAGACAATGCGTGGTCGGAAAAAAAGAATTGTGCCTGGTGAAGAAAAGGTGTTGCCCTTTAAAAGGCAAAAAAAGAAAATGTGGACCTGTTATAGTCTGCAGGGCTCACAACACTCAAAATGAGGCTTCACCTCTGAAACAAGACCTAAATACTTAAGTGAAGCTTAGAGACAAAATAAGTCTCACCTCTGGGTGGCTCGCACAGGACAAAAGGGGCTAACAAAAACTCCCAAAGGAACAGGGAGAGGGGAACCACGTAAAGACCTCTGACCCACAAAAAAAAAAAAAAAAAAATAACAAACAGGTGATTTGGTGAAAGGTCAGAACCACAAAAATATTAGATTAAGACACATTTTGAGGAAAGAACGTAGAAAAGGGTTTGGAATCTGCAACTCAATGATCTATTAACCCTTTATCTCCATTAACAGTGGGACACAACCCTGGAAATGCTAGGCACTGTCCTAACAACAGGTGAACAAAACAGTGACAATGGTTTGTGACAGCTGTGACACGCATGTGCTTGAGGAACAACTTACGGGCTTAGTTGATGTCAATACCACCCTGGGCCATCTGAGGGCATTGTTCAATAACGCTATGTCTTCTTCATTCCGCTATGTAAAAACAAAGACTGATGTGCCACTCTCCATGACGTCACTTTCGGGTGCAGCTGAACTGTATCCGCCACTAGTTTGCCCAGTTGTTAGTGATGTTCCCCAGGGCTCTGTCTTGGGTCCCGTTCTATTTATTATTTATCTTCTGCCTCTTCCTCATATCTTTAGGAAATCTGATATTCATTTTCACTGTTATGCTGACGACACCTAGATCTATCTGTCTACTAAGCTTGCTTCCACTCTTCCACCTTCTTCCCTGTCTCACTGTCTGCAGCAAGTTCATTCACGGCTGTCTGCTAATTTTCGTAAATTAAATAGTGATAAAACAGACGGTTCTTCTGGTAGGAACTAAGTCTGTTTTGGATAAATGTGATAATATTTCATTGACTATTGATAATTCTCTAATCTCTTCTTCCTCACAGGTTAAGAACTTAGGTGTTATTCTTGATAGTACCGTAAAATTTGAGGCACATACTAATAATGTTATTTCCATCTACGTAATATCAGCCATTTACGTCCATTTCTTTTTGCTACCAGCACTGCTCTTCTTGTTTTTGCTCTGATTACATCTCGTATTGATTATTGTAATTCTGTCCTTTCAGGTCTTCCTCACAAACTCCTTTACAAACTCCAATTGTAAATTTAATATTGTTTTTTGTATCAGTAAGGTGCTGCTGGAGTTTGTGAATTTCCCCTTGGGATTAATAAAGTATCTATCTATCTATCTATCTATCTATCTATCTATCTATCTATCTATCTATCTATCTATCAATTGGTTCAGAATGCTGCAGGTCGTATTATTACCAGAATCCCCTTTAATAAGAGACATTACTCCAGTCCTTCAGCAGCTTCACTGGCTCCCTATTAAATCCATCCATCCATTTTCCAACCCGCTGAATCTGAACACAGGGTCACGGGGGTCTGCTGGAGCCAATCCCAGCCAACACAGGGCACAAGGCAGGAACCAGTCCCGGGCAGGGTGCCAACCCATCACAACCCTATTAAATATCACATTGATTTTAAGATTCTGTATATTACTTACAAGACCCTCCATAATCTGGCACCTCCTTATGTTTCTGATCTTCTTCACATCTCCATTCCTTCTTGTATTCTTAGATCTTCTTCCTCTATCAGTCTTATTATACCTCCTGCTCACTTGACTACCAGGAGGTTTAGAGCTTTCAGTCGAGTAGCCCCTCACCTCTGGAACTCTCTCCCACAAGACATTTGTAATATCAACTCTCTTCCTACCTTTAAATCTCATCTTAAAACACATCTTTTTAAGCTGTCTTATTCTGTATGATAATTTAAGATGATAAATTTAAATGTATTTGTCCTTGTTTTATTGTACTGTAATGTTTCATTAATTTTATGTTGTGACTGTTGTTATTAATGTGCTCTGTAAGGTGTCCTTGTGTGCCTTGAAAGGCACCTATAAATAAAATAAATTATTATTATTAATATTACTTCCTACCAGAAAAACGTCTTACACGAAGCCGCGGCCATCTTGGAGCAGACTCAATCTCCACATGGGACTAGTCTCAGCTTAAGCGCCTTATCACGTGTTTTCATTTGCGCCTTTTCAATATATGGGGTTTGCCTACGGGTGCCCCAGACCCTTTATGAACTTCTTTTGTGTTGTCTCTTTACACAGTCTGGGTCATTTCCACACTCCCTAGTTGCTTCTGGGGGCCTCTTGAACCTGGATACTCGACAAATGGTGGCAGCAGTGGGATTATTGAATGCGACTGTTTATTTATTACTGATTTTATTATCTTTTAGATTTCTTATTCTTTTAACTCTTATTCTTATTCTTTTTATTTCTTATTCTTTTAACTCTTTCAGGTTGGATGTCAACTTCTTCCAACAAGAGGGGTTGAGGGTGGATGTCGGCATCCAGGAGTAAACAGCAACAGAAGTCACCATTACAGTAAAAGTAATGGAATGTTAGACTTGTTAACTCTACATCTAATCCCTGCCTGTGTGTTGAGTTATGAAATGTAAAGAAAGGCAAAATGGCATCGACATCTCTCGAGGGAGCAAAGCGAGTGCAGAAAGCAAAATACTCAGCGGACAATATCATCGCTGAGTCAGACTCTGACTTCTCGGACATTGTTTTTGCTGACAGTGATTGGGAGATCAAGAAGGGGAGTGAGTAACCGGCATCAGCTGATCGGCTTCCAACTGAGCGCGTTCGCGCAGCTGACGCACTTATGGCAAAGTTTGCCTGGGAGAAATACCCAGACATCGATCTGTTGGGAGCCAACCTGGCTACCGGTTTTCACAAGATGGCACAGATTACCAGCCACTGGATTCCTTCAGGCTGTTATTTCCCGAGGCTGCCTTTCCTCTACTGTCAGACAAGACTCGCACCTCATTTTTCAAAGTGGAAACCCGCAACAAAAGACGAGATGAAAGGCTTTGTGACATTACAAATAGAGATGGGACTGGACTGGCAATATTACTGCAGGGAGCATTGGACCAAACGTGCTTTGTCCCCTGGTGAGTTTGGACTGGTTATGCCATGTGGTAGGTATGTGCTCCCGCTACGTTTTATTCATTTCTGTGATAACCAGAAGCAAATTCCAAGGGGTGAGCCAGGTTATAACCGCAGTGTGAACTCAGTGGTGTGTCTGCTTGCGGAGAGAGTGTCGACCTCATCGAGGTCAAATTGTTTCAGGATGTAGACAAAAACCCAGAAGCAACTTCAACTGAAATCCAGGCTTCTCTGTAACAAAGGTGCAGCTGTTTCAGCAATCACAAGATGGAGATATTTGAGCCAAAATGAGCTGCATGACAGAAAAAAGCCATTGTTGCATTAGCTTCACAAAATAACCAAACAGCACCAAGAGAAGCCTCAACACTTTTGGAGCAAAATCACACGACTGCTGAAGGCCTGTGCGTTGGAGCTGGGGAGTCCTCTACAGAGTATCTTCAACCGGAGCCTGGAACAGGGGAGAGTCCCAAGGGTGCAGAATTGGCTCAGACACAGGAAGCAGAGGGTGATGGTGTGAGGAACCTCATCAGAACTGGCTGATGTTAAGAGTGGTGACCAGCAGGGGGCAGTGCTAGGGCCGCTGCTATTTTTAATATATATAAATGATTTAGATAGGAATATAAGGAACAAGCTGGTTAAGTTTGCAGATGATACTCAAGCTTTATAACACAATGGTGAGGCCTCATCTGGAGTCCTGAGTGCAGTTTTGGTTTCCAGGATACAAAAAAGACATAGCAGCACAACAAAATGTCCAGAGAAGAGCGATGAGGCTGATTAGAGGACTACAGGGCATGAGTTATGAGGAAAGATTAAAAGAGCTGAGCCATTAAAGTTTAAGCAAAAGAAGATTAAGAGGAGACCTGAGTGAAATGTTTAAAATTATGACGGGAATCAGTCCAGTGGATCGAGACGGTGACTTTAAAATGAGTTCATCAAGAACATGGGGACACAGTTGGAAACGTCTTAAGACGAAATTGTACACAAACATTAAGAAGTTTTTCTTCACACAAAAAACTACAGACACATGGAATAAGCGACCAAGTAGTGTGGTGGACATTAGGACTTTAAGGACCTTCAAAATTCAACTTGATGTTATTTTGGAGAAATGAAGTGGACAGGACCGGCGAGCTTTGTTGGGCTGAATGGACTTTTCTTGTCCAGATCGTTCTAATGTTCATTCATCGCAATCACAAAACACTGCACACTGTCATTAATGCTAAAGTGGGAAATAAGAATATTAGGAACTAAGGCAATGAAAACAGGACCTTTAATTGTTACTGTTTGTTTAACGACTGTGTTGTTCTGTGATGCTTTAATTGGAACCCCATTAAAAATCAAAGAAATGTGTTTTGTCTGATCGCTTATAGTTTCATTAAAAATGTTACGCATCTTACAGATTCTGCTTGGGGTATGAAAACTTATGAGCACAACTAAGGCCCTCACAAAAAAGAGGATTACCGTAAACTCCTGGCTTGTTTTTAATAAATTAGATTTGTTAACAAAAACAAGAAAATATAATAAAATACTCAAAAGAGGTAAAAAGAGGTAAAACAAGGATTTCTGAAAACAAACAAGTCCCAATACAAAATACTTAGTCGAAATCCTTAAACAGAGGCAAGAAATGGTCAGTAAAACCAGTAAAGTCCTAGAAGGAAAGGGATATTTAGAGAAAAATACCCAAACTCCACCAAAGCGCATTCAGTGAACCACAGGGACTACACTTTCCTGCTTTCCTTTTATTGTGCGTAGCAGCAATGTAAGGGGTGGTCCCGCCTCTTGGGGTCCCAGCCCCAAAGCACAAAGAATGTAAATATTCTAAAACATAACAAAAACAAATCCTGCCCGGAGATCTTCTTGGGACTGACACGACAAAAGTAACATTAGCGTAATCAATATAAATGAAAAAGCAAAAATGAACAAAAGGGATATAAAATGTGAATTTGAACCCCAGCCAGGAGGGACCCCTAACTGAGACATGACACCTCAGTATTGCAGTCTGCCCAAGTCACCGGGATTGCTTATTGAGACTAAAATCTTCAGTAAAACATAAGATGATTGACGAAGTGTGGCAAAAAGTGGCCTGGCAGGTGTGGGAAAACCAAGAAACTGAGCCCACTGGACTAAGAGTGGCAATGGAACTTTAAGGACCTCCATGCCTTTTGATTCACCACCCTGAGGAAGAATGTGCTGTTAAAAACACTTCCATCTTGTATGTACTCACCCAATTCAATCCAAAAGATCCAATTATTATAAAAAATGAAGTTGTGGGTGTGAGTGGCACACTCCGAAAGGATGGGGGGGGGGGGGGGCACTGAATGAAAGATCCAGATGCTCCAGGAGCAGCCATATAGCTGAAATTCAAGAATGAGGTGCCTTTATTAAAAGCAGCTCATAATGAGTGTGCATTTGAAGTCCCTCACGACTAGTGGGATGTGAGGGTCTTAGACAGCTAATTGACACTTCATGTTACGAGCCATCCTATGCCTCACGTTCCCTCTTTGATTAATTCTGCGATTAATCACGCAATGATTTCTAATACTATTGCCTAAAAAGCGATACATTTTTTCATAATTGACTTCTTTGAATCCCTGTTTTTTTTATCTTTTACCTGATGTAAGAGCCATTTCCTAGTTACAGTGCATCCGGAAAGTATTCACAGCGCATCACTTTTTCCACATTTTGTTATGTTACACTTATTCCAAAATGGATTCAATTCATTTTTTTCCTCAGAATTCTGCCATTTGCATCTGCTTTGACTAAACCTTATTCTTCAGTTAGTGACCAGCCTTGCCATGTGTAAGGCATGGAGGGCATAAGGTTTTAAACTGTGCCCATGCCTACGTGCCTAAGGGCCTACAGGCCTTCTGTGTGTGAAATAACATGTAAGAAAATAGCACTTATATAAGTGCAGAACTGTACACTTATAGTGTACAGAAAAAGAAACTAAGAATCTTTAAGTATATAAGAAGTCAAGAACCTTTAAGTACAGAAATAACTAAAGTTTCTCAAGAAAAGCCAAGTTTAGAGAAGATATATTTTTTCTTTTTTTTGCCTTTTATTCTACGTGTGTAACTACTTTTTTCTTTATTCCTGTGTGGATTATTTGCTTTTAACATTCACTAAATATTTATTAAAACAAACTTTTGGATTGAGAGATTTCTTTCGGCACGTGTTTTACCCGTGCTTAATCTCGCCTTATACACCTAAAATACACAAAAATTCTCAAGAATCTACCAGCCCGTCCCATAGTCTCCGCTGTGAATTTTGTAACCAAAATTTATTGAC
The DNA here is from genome assembly GCF_900747795.2 of Erpetoichthys calabaricus. Taxonomy (NCBI): domain Eukaryota; kingdom Metazoa; phylum Chordata; class Cladistia; order Polypteriformes; family Polypteridae; genus Erpetoichthys; species Erpetoichthys calabaricus. The sequence goes on along the minus strand of NC_041396.2, from coordinate 9,893,828 downwards.
TATCGTATATTGCTATTATCTTTATTGTCACATTCCTATGTAGCAGATTCTGCACAACTTCATTTGTCGTCTACAAGATACAGTGGAACCTCGGTTTACGACCATAATTCGTTCCAAACCTCTGGTCGTAAACCGAATTGGTCGTGAACCGAAGCAATTTCCCCAATAGGATTGTATGTAAATACAATTAATCCGTTCCAGACCATATGAACTGTATGTAAATATATATATTTAAGTTTTTAAGCACAAATATAGTTAATTAAACCATAGAATGCACAGTGTAATAGTAAACTAAATGTAAAAACATTGAATAACACTGAGAAAACCTTGAACAACAGAGAAAACTAACGTTGCAATAGTTCGCGCTATACTGTAGCCTTATGACCCGATCGCTGGAAACATTTATTTTTGAGTTTAAAGCACAGGGAAAAAAAGGAACATTTGAACAAATCTGAACTTTATTTAAAAGCCAACCAAGAAGGTAACATTGCAGGAGTTCACGCTAACAGCATTACAACCCGATCGCTGTAAACACTCTTTTTAAATGAGTTTTAAGCACAGGGAACAAAATGAACATTTGAAAAAAGAGAAAAGTAACATTGCAACAATTCACGCTACGAACCGAAAAATGAATATTTGAAAAATCCGTAATACAAAAACTAACCATAAACCACCAAGAAAACTAACCTTGCATGAGTCGAGTTCTGGCATGAAGTGAGGAGGAACTGGGTGGAGAACAATCCGGTCTCATCACAGTTGAAGACTTGTTGCGGGATGTAGCCTTCGTCCTCCACTAATTTTGTGAAATTTTTCACGAATTCTTTCGCAGCTTCAGCGTCGGAACTAGCAGCTTCTCCATGCCTTACCACACTATGAATGCCACTTCTCTTGCGAAACTTTTCAAACCATCCTCTACTGGCTTTAAATTCCTCACTTTTGCCACTCGTAGAAGGATAGTTTTGCAGCACATCGCCATGAATCTTCCTGGCTTTCTTGCATAACGTCACCTTCCTTACGCTATCCCCTGTAAGTTGCTTCTCGTTCAGCCACACTAGTAACAGTTTTTCCACCTCTTCCAGCACTTGAGGCCTCTGCCTGGTTAACGCTGTAACTCCTTTTGGAACAACAGCTGCTTTCATAGATTCTTTCTGCTTTAGAATAGTCGAAATCGTAGATTTTGACTTCTTGTACTCGGCGTCAAGATCAGTAACACGAACACCATGCTCATACTTTTCGATAATTTCTTTCTTTACTTCGATTTCAATTTTCTGCAAAACTATCTTCTCACCACCCTTCAGTTGCTTAGAAGCCATGGTTAACTGCAAAAACACATGAAATACTGTAGAGCACAAAGAGTTCACAGGTAAAGCACGCACGTCTGACTGAGAACAATGAACAGGGAGAGGCTGAACACGTGCTTAAATACAGTAATCGGTGCGTACAAACTGGAAGGGAAATGAAATAGAGCACAAAGAGTTCACCGTGCAAGCACGCACGTCTGACCGAGAACAATGCAACACGTGCGGAAATCATCGGCGCGCACAAACCGAAAGGGAAACTGGCTTGTTCGTATACCGAGTGTGTGGTCGTGAACCGAGGCAAAAGTTTGGCGAACTTTTTGGTCGTAAACTGATTTGTACATGTACTGAGACGTTCGTGAACCGAGGTTCCACTGTACTGTGTATGAGGATGGCTTTGTTATGGTGGGAATGACTAGGACTAGGTCGTAACATGGACCTCAAGAAACACCCTGCTCTTTGCAAAGTATATCCAGGGATCTTTAATGACCGTGGACAGTCAAGATCTCACTTTTATGTCTCATCCGAAGGGTGGTACAATTTTTTAATGCTCAACTGTACTGGAGCATTGGGAGCCACACTCAGACCACAAGGTAAGTGCCCCCTGCTGAAATATAATTAAGAGAAATAGATCTGGAGAGCCTTCCATGAACATGGCGTACCCGAAGCTTATGTGCGATGGATCCAGCTACTTTACGCCAATGTAATGAGCACAATGTGATGTCCCGTCGGAGCCTCACCGCCCTTCCAAATCTGAGTAGTCGTCCGCCAAGGCTCGGCACTATCACCCCTGCTCTTCATCTTATGTATGGACACCGTTACAGCGGATATCCAGACACCGGTACCATGGACATTGCTGTATACGGGTGACATCATAATGACAGAGGAAACAAGACCCGCCGTAGAGCGGCAGATGCAGTGGTGGAATGATCGTCTAGACGAAAACAGCCTACGACCAAACCAAAAGAAGACCGAATACCTCGAAAGCAGCCTGCAGACAGAGGTAACAATATGAGTGGACAGTCATGACCTGAACAAGATCACTGGGGCTCCTGTGTAAGTGCCAAAGGCAGCACCTTTCCTGATGTCTGCGCATGTGTTGCTGTGGCGTGGCTCAAGTGGCGACAAGTCACGGGTGTCTTGTACGATCGACGGATTCTGAATGACGTCATGGCAAAAGTCTACAAGACCACCGTTTGACCAGTGACTCGCTACGCCATTGAATACAATACAATACAGTTTATTTTTGTATAGCCCAAAATCACACAGGAAGTGCCGCAATGGGCTTTAACAAGCCCTGTCTCTTGACAGCCCCCCCAGCCTTGACTGTCTAAGAAGACAAGGAAAAACTCCCAAAAAAACCTAGTAGGGAAAAATGGAAGAAACCTTGGGAAAGGCAGTTCAAAGAGAGACCCCTTTCCAGGTAGGTTGGGCGTGCAGTGGGTGTCAAAAAGAAGGGGGTCAATACAATACAATACAATACACAGAACAGATCAAATCCTCAATACAGTTTAAAAATAAAAGTATTACAAGTACAGAGCAGAATTTAACAGTAGATTATATCCCATAATAAGATTTGGATATTTTTAGAGTCCTGGAGACCTCATCCATCAAGCTGCCTCCCCCATTTGGCCATTCCACAGCTGAAACAGTGTTGGGCCAGCCAATCCGATGAAAGGACCCCTCTTTCTCACGATTCCTGCGATCATCCATCAGGGACGACTTTACCTTAGGCGAGTAAAACAACTTGACAGGTGGGCCGTGGCACCAAGTGCCACATTTGAGTACCGAGAAGAGAAACAGAATAGGTGAGGGTTATTATAAAATTATAACTGTCATGTTACTTCTGTTTTAGTGCTAATGACTAACAACAGAGATGCAGTCTGTACAGTTAATCAGCAGCTCTAGTCAGGGTGTGCTAAACTGAAGTAGTGAGTCTTCAGCCGGGATTTAAAAGCTGAGACCGAAGGGGCATCTCTTATAGTAGCAGGCAGACCATTCCACAGTTTAGGGGGGCCTGTAACTAAAAGCTCGACCTCCCGCTGTTATTTTATTAATCCTTGGAATCCTAAGCAGACCGGCATCTTGAGATCTTAATGTGCGCTCAGGTTTGTAAGTCATGATAAGTTCAGACAAGTAAGCCGGACCTCGACCATTTAATGCTTTATATATTAAAAGAAGGATTTTGAAATCTGCCCTAAACTTAACCGGGAGCCAGTGTAAGGATTTAAGAAGTGGAGTTATGTGTTCGTATTTTCTTGTTCTTGTAATAATTCTTGCAGCCGCATTTTGGATTAACTGGAGGTTGTATAGAGAACAGTTTGAACATCCAGTGAACACCGCATTGCAGTAGTCAATCCTACTAGAGATAAATGCATGAATTAATTTCTCAGAATCCTGTTTATTTAGAAAGCGCCTTCATTTCCTAACATTTTTAAGATGGAAGAAGCATGTTTTGGGCAATTTTGTAATATGTGCTTTAAATGACGTGCTAAAATCAAAGATAACACCTAGATTGCGGGCTGATTCAGTAAAATTAATTGGGATTCCAACCGAGTTAAATGATGACAAAATATTGTTATGATCAGCGTCATTCCCTCCAACAATTAACATCTCTGTTTTATCTGTATTTAAAGACAAGTAGTTCTCATTCATCCACTCCTTTAATTTGCTAACACAACTAATTAAAGTCAACATCGGAGAAACTTCATCTGATTTAAATGAAAGGTATAACTGGGTGTCATCTACATACGAGTGAAAATTAACATTATGTTTCCTAATGATAGAGCTCAGTGGAAGCATGTAAAGTGAAAACAGTATGTTTTGAAAACAGAATGTTGGCCGGCCCGCGGCACAACAAGAACAGGCGCTCCATATGATGGAGATAAAGATACTCCGAGGTGGGATCATGCCATGAACATGGACAGTAGGAGAAGAATGGGAGTGGTGCCGATCACCGAGAAGATGCGAGAGGCTTGATTGAGGATTGAGGTCCTGTATAGCGAAGGAGAGACACTGGGCAAGTGTAATCAGAATAATAAGTTTAATGTCACTGTGCTCTGTACAAAAATTATTTTATAAATCCACTCACATGTACATGCCAGGCCAAAGTTAGCACACATGGTCTCTCAGCATTTAGAACTGCTAGGCAAGGATTTGAAGAGAGAAAGGCACAACTACGAAAATGGGCATTGTACTATTTCTGTATGCTAGAGATGAAACTGAATCCTCTCCTTGCTTTGTTTGGAACCTAAGTAAGGTCCTGCACGTGGAGAAGACAGTATAAAAGACAGCAGCCAAGTCTTCGAGGCCGATGGACTGATGGGAGATTACGTCATCCGTCCAGAAAACCCTTCCAGCGCAGTGACGGAAAATGGCAGACTGTATACATCGAGATCCCACCTTGATAAAGTATTGTCATTTGGCTTCCTCCATCTGTAATGCTGCGTAAATCGTTATTAAAGAAAGCTAAGGTATTTTCTCTTATGTAATTTCTTACTGCCATATCATTATGGAAGAGATATCGCCTTTTAATTTTATATCTATATAGTTTCGGGTTACTTAAAACGCTGCAATTACAGAAGAACTTATTCCAACTAGGGAGCTATTGCCCCCTACAGAAAATAGCAAGATCGCCCTTCGACTCAGCCCAGATGGCAAGCAAACCAAAAAGCAATGGCTCGACTGAATTAAGGAGGACATGTGACAGATTGATGTCGACCCGGAAGATGCCCTAGATGAAGTGTAGGAAGGCATCGAAAGCTGTGGACCCTGCATTCGTGCGGGACAGAGGCTAGGAAAGAAGAAGAGTCCATAGTTTTTTTAACTCTATAAGTAACAGTCCGATGGTAAGATATTAAGTAGATATATTCAGAATAACAATTTTCTTTATATTGTAAACCTACGGACTGTAATACATTATTACATACTTCGAACTTTCACCCTACATCCCCAATTAATAATTTACCCATCTCGTATTTGGTGTATTTTCTCAAAACGGGGCGATTTCATCAGCCAAGCTAGGGCTATGAAGGCCCATTTCTTGCATAAAGGATATTCTAAAACCAGCATCAAAATCATGGATTTATTACTTACACCACAGACAAAACCCACAACTACTAACAGGATTGTGTGTAATCTTACATATTCATACTATGCCAGTGAGATTAGACGTATCATCCTGTAACACTGGCATATATTAAGATTTACATCCCAGTTTTTCCACCTCTTTTTGCCTTTTCTTGTGTTAAAAAACATTTCCATCTCATAGACGCTCCCCCAACCCGATCCAAAAGATCCAATTATTATAAAAAAAAAATGAAATTGTGGGGGTGGGTGGCACAGCATGAAGGATTCAGACACTCGAGGAGCAGCTTTATTCAGAAATTCAAGAATGCAGCGCCTTTATTAAAAGCAGCTCCCACTGAGCGTGTGTTTGAAGTCCCTCACGAGTAGTGGGATTATTTACAGCCTTGATGGTGCCCCGAGGAAACCTTCCAAGCGTGACTCTTCACAATAAGCAACAGGTGCCTCCAACCTGCCTCAAGAATTTCGAGCATCAGATGCTCGCAAAGAGCTTCAGGGTGGCGTTCACTATAAAAGATGCCATAAAAAAATGAAAGATTCCTTGATTCGTTAACAGGTGACAAACTTGGCCTTTTGATTAAAGGGCTAACATTTATTTCCAGTTCCATTTATTAGCTAAGCTGATGCTTTTATCCAAAGTGACTTACAAAATCCAGTAAAAATCAGGCTGGGGGACTGTTTGGGGACAGGTGTTACAAGGATAGAAAATTGATCGTCAAAGGTGAAGAACTCGGAACAAACTACAACTGAGTTACACGTCCTAAGTTACAAAACCCAACTCATAAATGCACAAATCAAGAGAGTCTTCAAAACGCTTTGAGGTGGGGGGCGGGGGCAGCCACGCAGAGGTGGTATCACCATATGACAATTTGACATTCATCCACAGACAGGAGCAAAGCACCTCATCAGTGTCTCCACATCTGTTGGCGCTGACCCATTGACTAAAGCATGAAAAATTCTGCAATAATGGACCAACGTAGTAATCGGAAAAGAGGAGTAATATGTGACCACCTCGGCTGGTTGAACACCTTGGTAGCACATGCCTGTTGCAGTAGTCCAGATGTGACAAGACCAAACAAATCCTGGACCAGAAGTTGTGCTGCAATACTGTCAGATATGATCTGATGTTGGGTCAAGTAAATCTGCAAGACAGAGAAAACAATAGAAGCATGCTCCCTGACGGACATCTGGTCATCGATCACCACCCCAAGGTTGTGTATAGACCTAGATGGTGTTAAGGTTAAAGAGTCAAGCCAACAGCCTTGTCTCCTTTCCTCCACACCAGCTTGAACCCCAGTTCTGTCAATCTCAATACCGCGACTATCGCTATTATCAGTTTGTGCTACTCTGCACTGGAAGTTCAGGCATGCCTGTGATCTATGTGACCTGTGACCAACATAGTAGGGTCAAGTCAGCACAAACCTACGTGAAAATATATACAGTATGTTGTGAATTTCCCCTAGGGGATTAATAAAGTATGTATCTATCTATACGACAGATAGATAGATAGATAGATAGATAGATAGATAGATAGATAGATAGATAGATAGATAGATAGATAGATAGATAGATAGATAGATAGATAGATAGATAGATAGATAGATAGATAGATAGATAGATAGATAGATAGATAGATAGATATGAAAGGCACTATATGATAGATAGATAGATAGATAGATAGATAGATAGATAGATAGATAGATAGATAGATAGATAGATAGATAGATAGATAGATAGATAGATGGATGTGAAAGGCACTATATGATAGATAGATAGATAGATAGATAGATAGATAGATAGATAGATAGATAGATAGATAGATAGATAGATAGATGTGAAAGGCACTATATGATAGATAGATAGATAGATAGAGTGAAAGGTGCTATATGATAGATAGATAGATAGATAGATAGATAGATAGATAGATAGATAGATAGATAGATAGATAGATAGATAGATAGATAGATAGATAGATAGATAGATGGATGTGAAAGGCACTATATGATAGATAGATAGATAGATAGATAGATAGATAGATAGATAGATAGATAGATAGATAGATAGATAGATAGATGTGACAGGCACTATATGATAGATAGATAGATAGATAGAGTGAAAGGTGCTATATGATAGATAGATAGATAGATAGATAGATAGATAGATAGATAGATAGATAGATAGATAGATAGATATGAAAGGCACTATATGATAGATAGATAGATAGATAGATAGATAGATAGATAGATAGATAGATAGATAGATAGATAGATAGATAGATAGATATGAAAGGCACTATATGATTGATAGATAGATAGATAGATAGATAGATAGATAGATAGATAGATAGATAGATAGATAGATAGATAGATAGATAGATAGATGTGAAAGGCACTATATGATAGATAGATAGATAGATAGATAGATAGATAGATAGATAGATAGATAGATAGATAGGAGTGGAAGGTGCTATATGATAGATAGATAGATAGATAGATAGATAGATAGATAGATAGATAGATAGATAGATAGATAGATAGATAGATAGATAGATAGATAGATATTTTTTTATTTTTAAAAACAAATTTTATTGACAGAAAAGAAACCATCAGTCAACTATACAACAACTTACACATTATATTATTATAAATACATTTTCATGTTAAATATTTTTGGAAAAACACAATTGAACCCACAAAACTCCCCTAAAAAACAAACCGCAGTTCTTCATTAATACAGTCACATAATATACTATTCACACACCATATTGCTTTAAACTTGTCCAGATTCTTTGTAGATTTGTAAAAATTAAAATCTATCAAAATGCGACTAATGCACAGTATTTTAAAAACTACAATCGGATCTTGTAAACCACTCTCTACAATTTTGTACTTTCTGGTTTTCCAAATGGCTAATTTACTTTGCCCCAAAACAAAGTTTGCCAAATTTACATTGTTTACATTTCTTTTTGTTTTTTTAAACCCGAACAGAAAGCCCACCCTGGTGTACACCATTTCCAATCCCCCAACAAGCCTCTCTATTAAATTAAACAATGGCTCCAGCCTTGTACAGAACATAAAGCAGTGAAACACAGTTTCTCTTTCCCCACAGAAATAACAACTGTCAGACACCCCTGGCATAATAATTGACAAGAAGGAGTTCACAGCTAAGATCCCATGTAAGACCCTCCACTGTAAATCTCCCACCCTACTGGTCAATGGTGGCTTGTATAGCGACCTCTGAGAATTCTGTGCATCTGATCTGTCTCCTCCATGGAGTGTCTGCTATCGTCCTTAGGGAGTCTCGGTGTCTCACCTTTACGCACAACCAGTACATTTGTTTCCCTGTAGCCGTTGGCAAAGGCAAGTCCATCAGCCTCTGCACTGAAAGAAATTTGCTCTGCTCCACCGTTGTCCAGTCACCCACAGGAGATACCAAAAGTGGTGGAAAATCAGGATCCTCAGGTGGATGAGTCCGTTCATTGAACATGTCTCTCAGGAGTGCCGAGCTCTCAGCTGACAGTGAAGCCTTTATTTGTGTTAAAAAAGTCTGCACCACTCGCAGTGACCGCACTCCAATCTGTTGGGCAATTTCTTTTGCATTCTTCCAACAGAAATTTTCACAGTCAATAAACTCTTTTAGTTTTGTACACCCTCCACTTTTAAGATGATTAGTAAAAGTTTGAGACAGTCCCACTGAACTACTGAACTTCAGATTGTTTACAATGGGCTCTTCCAAAACCCAGAACAATGACAGGCTGTCCTCATCCCCTTTAATTGTCACCATCTGCCAGGCTCTAAAAAGACTCTTATAAAAGTCTGGTAAGTCCGACATCTCAAATTTATTCACCTGGCATAGCAGCAGAGTTTTTCCAAATCTCAGGTGTTCAATGTGATCAAAAAAACGAAGTGCAAAATCCATCCAAGGTTGGTGCTCAGAAGGATACAACAATTTCTGTATAGTCTGTAGCCGGAATGCAGCAACTCTTCCGACCACATCTGTAATTCCTTGCCCACCTTCATCCAGTGGCTGAAACAGGACACTTCTCCTAAGCCAATGCAGGCCATCCCAAAAAAAGTTGATTAAAACTTCCTGAATACTCTGAAGCAGCTGTGCAGGAGGCTCTAAACAAATGCATTTATGCCACAGTCCTGAAGCTATGAGATTGTTAATGATGAGCATCCTGCCCCTGTAGGATAACTGAGGTAGAATCCACCTCCACCGTGAAAGCCGATCCTTCACCTTCTGCAGTACTCCATCCCAGTTCTTTTGTATGAAGTGTTCATCCCCAAGAAACACTCCTAAATATAACAGCCCTCCAGATGACCACTGCAGGCCACCAACCAGTTGTGGTGGTTTTAAACCAGTCCAGTTTCCCACTAAGATAGCACTGCTCTTTCCCCAGTTTATTTTAGCTGAGGAAACAATTTCAAAAGATCTCTGGCATTGAAGCAAAATGTCAACGTCCTCCTGATTTTTAATGATGATAATGATGTCATCAGCGTATGCTGAAACCTTAACAGGCTCCGCAGTGCAACATGGAAATGAGAGACCAGTCAACATTCCTCTCAGTTTAACCAGAAAAGGTTCCAAGGCCAACACGTAGAGCATTCCTGACAAGGAGCACCCTTGCCTGACTCCTCTTCTGACAGCAAAAGGTTCACACAAACCACCATTGACCTTAACTACACCAGAAATGTCACTATATAATAGCTGAATATATTTAACAAACCGGTCCCCAAACCCAAAAGCCTTCATCACTTCCCATAAATATGAATGCCTGACCCTGTCAAAGGCCTTCTCTTGGTCGATAGAAATAAGACCAATCGGAAAATTAAAGAGTTTAGATGCCGCCAAAATGTCTCGAATTAAAAAAATATTATTGAAAATCGTTCTATTAGGGACACAATAGTTCTGATCAGGATGCACCACCTGAGCTAAAACAGTTCGCAATCTGTTAGCTAGTGCCTTTGACAGGATTTTGTAATCAGCACAAAGGAGGGACACAGGCCGCCAGTTTTTGATATTTTGTAGGTCACCTTTTTTTGGCAGTAGTGTTATTATCGCCCTGCAGCAACTCTGAGGTAACACACCTGTTTTTATACTGTGGATGAACACCTCCAAAACATCGGAACCAATAACATCCCAGAAATCTTTATAAAATTCCACTGGAATGCCATCAATTCCTGGGACTTTTCCATTATTCAACTCCTTCAGTGCAGCAGTGAGCTCTCCTAGGCACAACTCCTTCTCCAGCTCTTCGGAGTCTGCATCACGAAAGTGCGGTAAATCCTTCAAGAAGGTCTGCTGTTCCTCAGCTTCACCTTCCTCTATTGCAAAAAGAGTCTCATAAAACCTCCGTACCGCCCGCCTTATCTCACCGGGGTCCTGAGTCTCCTCACCATTATCCTGTCTTATGCAATGCAAGATCTTACATTGAGAGTTCTTTTTCTCAAGTCCAAAAAAATACTGGGTTGGTGCATCCATGTCAGTTATCTGTTGGAATCTCGCCCTCACTAGAGCCCCCCGAGCCCTTGTTTCCAATAAGCTGGCAAGGCCCTTCTTTTTAATCCCAAGGGTTTCTAATAATTGGACATCTGGACCCTGCTCTAGAAGCTGCTGAATCTGAATTATTTCAGTTTCTAACATTTCCATGTCAGACTGTAGTGACTTTGTGACATTTCTGGTGTACTCCTGACATAATAAACGAATGTGGGTCTTCCCAACCTCCCACCACTGCTGTAAACTGGTGAACTCCTTCTTCATGAGTCTCCAGCTTTCCCAAAAAAAATTAAATAACTCTTTAAAACTTTGATCTTGAAGGAGGAGCGTATTAAAATGCCAGTAGGCACTACGAGGCTTATAATCACTTAAGATCACAGAACAAGACACCAAACTGTGATCTGAAAACCCAGCAGGGGTAATATGACAGTTTTTAAATAAACCGATATGGTGTTTGAAACAATAAACACGATCGAGCCTCGCCATTGAAATAATCCCCCCATTCATCCTCCCCCATGTATATTGCCTAGTGTCCCCATTTTTATTTCGCCACACATCTTCCAGTCCTGTCCCACTCACAACTCTCTCTAATTCCTGTGCTGAGCGTGTATGCGGCTCCAGCCCGTTATTCCTATCTTTTTGCGTAACAAGGGTGCAATTAAAATCCCCACCTAGAACTAGAACTTCATGTGTGCCACATTGTGTCAGAACACCCTCCAACTTCTTAAAAAAAGCAATTTTCTCGTTTCCATCGTTCGGGGCATATACATTAATAAAAGTGAAAGAATTGCCTTGAATTTTGACACACACTTTGAGCAGCCTCCCCTTCACTATGTCTTCAACATCACAAAGAGCTACTTGACAGTTCTTGGAAAACAAAATGGCTACTCCAGCACTAATATTCGAACCATTACTGAAATAAATGTCCCCTTTCCAATCCCTACTCCACTCCCATTGATTTGTGCTGTCTATATGAGTTTCCTGTACAAAGATAACTTTTAAATCTTTTTGCTTTATGAATTCAAAAAAAGCCAACCTCTTATTATTATTTCTTCCACCATTAATATTCAAGCTTCCTACATTAAAGCAAGCCATGTTAACAGAAAGTATAAAAATATTTAAGATAAACCACAGATCCCAGTATATACAGGACCTTGTAAATGTTCCAGTTGCCCTCTCCATTATTGCTTATTTTGTTTTAACTGTTTCTTCAGTCTGCTTGACAGATTCTTTAATCTGAGAAGCTCTTTATTGGTAAACAGGACAGATGAGGACTTTTCTTTTCTTAGGCTTTGTATTGATGAGATAAAAAGTTCCACATCAGGAAAATAATCGGTCACATCTACTCCCCTTCTGCCCTCAGTTTCCGTCACAAAAGTTCTAATACTTTGTGCACTGTACCCCCCTCTGCCTTTACATTCTTGCAGGTCAGACACAGTTGAACTATCTGACATTTGCTCCTCCACCTCCTCATCTCCCTCACTCAGCCCAGCCGCGTTTTCACTGTCTGCCTCAGCTAGGGCCGCGTACCTGCCCTGTGTAACCGGTGGGGCTGCAGCGGGACCCTCGCCTTCCTCAGCAGCACAAGCCGTAACATTACTGCGTTTTCGCACGGTTCCTTCCTCCTTGTCTTTTTTTAGCAGGCCGTTTAAACCCATCGTATTGCTCAGGGGCGTTATCGTCCCCTTCCTCCATTTCGATCTCTCCCCACACACTTCCCTGTGCTGTAGCAGAATCTTGTGCTGCACTTTCATCCCCAGCAACTCTCATCGATACTGGTCTGTGCATCTCCCCATTAAGCAACTCATTTTCCTTATTTAAAAGTTCAGAAACATTGACACTCTTCTCGGCCCGCGCTTCCTCTGGTATTTTGGGTTTTTCATTACCATTGAGTACTAAAGGTCGATCTTGTAAATCGTCATGCATTACATGTATGCAGGGCCGGATTTTCCTATAGGCTAACTAGGCTTCAGCCTAGGGCCTCAAGATCAAGAGGGGCCTTCATTCAAATTGTTAGCAAAATTAAAATTACACTATTCTAAAAACAGTGAACACTAAAACATCCATCCATCCATCCATTTTCCAACCCGCTGAATCCAAACACAGGGTCACAGGGGTCTGCTGGAGCCAATCCCAGCCAACACAGGGCACAAGGCAGAAACCAATCCTGGGCAGGGTGCCAACCCACCGCAGGACACACACAAACACATCCGCACACCAAACACACACTAGGGCCAATTTAGAATCGCCAATCCACCTAACCTGCATGTCTTTGGATTGTGGGAGGAAACCGGAGCGCCCGGAGGAAACCCACGCAGACACGGGGAGAACATGCAAACTCCACGCAGGGAGGACCCGGGAATCGAACCCAGGTCCCCAGATCTCTCAACTGCGAGGCAGCAGCGCTACCCACTGCGCCGCCCAACACTAAAACACTGAACCGAAAATAAGGAGAAATTCTACGCATATATGACTAATAAACAAACATAAAAATGTATTGGTTAAGATCAACGCGTATTACGTATTTTATTATTTCTCATGTAATTTACAAACTTAAAATGGAAGGTGAAAGGGCCTCATAAGTGGAATAGCCTAGGGCCTCTTTTCATATAAATCCGGCCCTGCATGTATGTTATCACGAGCAACTGCTCTGTTCACTTTGTTTGGACAATTTTTAACCAAATGCTCCTCACTTCCACACCCAAAACATTTCATTTCATCCGAACTCAGGAAAATCACATAATCGAAACCATCAATTTTAAACCTCATTGCAACATTTAAACTTTCGTCCATTCTGTTGAGTACCATGTAAACTTGTCTCCTAAAAGACATTACATGTTTTAACTCCGGAGACTTACACCCCAAAGGAATATAGCGGATTTTTGACACCAAACGACTGTGACGCACTAATTCCTTTTCTATCGTCTTATTTCTCAAAAATGGGGGGACATTTGATAAAGTTACTTTACGTGCCGGCGCCGTCAACGGAGACACCTGCACGAATGAGCCATCGATCACTACACCCTTCTCTACAATTGTCTGTACCAGATCGACAGAACTCAAAAATAATATGATCGAGCCGTTCATTCGTGAGGCGGACTTAATATTCTCACAACCGATCACAGTGCCTACCGCCAACACCGCACTTTCTAAGGGGAAAAAAACATCACAGAGAAGTTTTTATCCCATGGCGGCGGCTCAACCGTTCTAAATTCGCAGCCATTACGGCTGCTGTGGCCAGATGCCACTTCATACAAAAGTGAAAACCTTGCAAACAATTCACCAAGAAAAAAAAAATGAAAAAGTTAGGAAATAGAAGGAAAAAATATTCAACAAAACACTACACTCACCACCAGCACTCGCGCCAGAGCAACCACCCACCATGCACTGCGACAGTGAAACAGGAAGGAAGTAGATAGATAGATAGATAGATAGATAGATAGATAGATAGATAGATAGATAGATAGATAGATAGATAGATATATATGAAAGGCACTATATAACAGATAGATAGATAGATAGATAGATAGATAGATAGATAGATAGATAGATAGATAGATAGATATGAAAGGCACTATATAATAGATAGATAGATAGATAGATAGATAGATAGATAGATAGATAGATAGATAGATAGATAGATATGAAAGGCACTATATAATAGATAGATAGATAGATAGATAGATAGATAGATAGATAGATAGATAGATATGAAAGGCACTATATAACAGATAGATAGATAGATAGATAGATAGATAGATAGATATGAAAGGCACTATATAATAGATAGATAGATAGATAGATAGATAGATAGATAGATAGATAGATAGATAGATAGAGTGAAAGGTGCTATATAATAGATAGATAATAATAATAATTAATTCTTTGCATTTATATAGCGCTTTTCTCACTACTCAAAGCGCTCAGCAATTGCAGGTTAAGGGCCTTGCTGAAGGGCCCAACAGAGCAGAGTCTCCTTTGGCATTTACGGGATTTGAACCGACAACCTTCCGATAGTCAGTGCAGATCCCTAGCCTCAGAGCCACCACTATCTATAGATAGATAGCGTGAACATTAATTACGACGTCTGAATTGTTGGATGTGTCATTTTAAACTGTGGAGCAGACTTTGTGGGTGTTTGTCGTAAACATTATAGGATGGCACTGTCTATACTGATATCTGTTCTCATGTACTTTTGTGTGGCAATTGCTAGTTAATTTCAATGTGTTGGTTGATTGGTGGTGGCATGGTGGCGCAGTGGGTAGTGCTGCCACCTCGCAATGTTAGGAGACCTGGGTTTGCTTCCCGGGTCCTCCCTGCATGGAGTTTGTATGTTCTCCCCGTGTCTGCGTAGGTTTCCTCCGGGTGCTCCGGTTTCCTCCCACAGTCCAAAGACATGCATGTGTGTTTGGTGTGTGTGTGTGTGTGGGTGTGTGTGTTTCTTGTGGTGGGCTGGCGCCCTGCCTGGGGTTTGCTTCCTGCCTTGCACCCTGTGTTGGCTGGGATAGGCTCCAGCAGACCCCCCGTGTCCCTGTGTTAGGGTATAGCAGGTTGGATAATGGATGGATGGATGGTTGATTGGTTGGCTCTCCCCATGAAAGGCGCTGCATTAAAAACATGAGCGACTCTTTGTTTTCACATCCATTCATAAGCTGGCATCACCCAAGTGAAGTCATAGCAGCCACTGAGCAAGCTGGTGCTCTCCTTATCAGTAAGTGGCTGCACACACACACACACACACACGCACACACGCACACTCGCGCACACACATACACACCCACGCACACACACAGCCATTTGTTACAGTCCTCTATGCGGGTCAATGTTTATGTGACCTGCCATGAGCTGATAGCCTTTAACACAAAGTGGGCCAGTTTTAAATGTCTGCAAGGCCACTTAGAGCCGTTAAAGCAGCAGTATGAGACACTAACAACTTAATAAGGCCTAAGGAGATTAGAGAGTGGAAGCTCATTTTCTCTAAGTACTTACACTCTAATTTCAATGGCAAACATCTGGAAAGGAAGCAGTGGTGGGATGGGGGGGTGGAGGGTTGAGCTGGCCAGTAGGTTCCAGGCTTTTTAGGACCCTGTATAAGGATCAAAATGACCTCGGCTTCATGTCTGTGGTCACCACCATGAGTGCGGGTTTAAAAACCTTTATGGAATGTAAAGTGCAAGCGGGAAAGGGGGGGCTGTTGATGGGCCCTCGTGAGGTTGGGATGTTTATGACATTTAGAAGGGATAAGAAAGAATTTGGGACTGGGAGGCTTCCAGGAATTAAACTGCCTGCGTGGATTTCTACCTTTTGGAGAACAATCTTGATGTTATGAGGTGCGTGATCGAAACATTTTGGGCTTTATCTTCAAAGGAGCACTCCACAGTGTTGATTCTGTAGACTAATGCCTGTGTGTTAAGATTTGGGAATTGCAGGTTAGCAGCACTCAGAATTTGCCTTTCTTGTTTTCTTCTGAAAGAAGGCCGAAAAACCACAGAATCTCGCCAGACTTTCAAACACGAGCGCACAATGCTCTACCCAAAATGCATTTTCACCTGGTTGGTGTGCACTCGAACCTTCCAGCTTCATCGTGGTCAAGAGGCAGGTGACATGATCCACGAGTCAAAAAGCATGCAAGTCCCAAAAACACTTCCACTCGAGGGGAAAATCCCATTGAAAACCCTGGCTGGACACAAAAGAGGCCTTTGAAGAATCTTTGTGAAATAAAAGATGTATTCTTCATGGAACCTTGGAAACCTTTAAGAAAAATCCGGATAAGATAAGGGACAGCTTAGCAATTAACGAAACAAACAGACTTGATGGACTGAATGGTCTCCACCTCGTTTGTCAAATGTCTTATGTTCTCTTATGCTCTTATTTAATAGAGCTAGGAAATGATGCCAGGCATAAAGCATTTTATTACATCAAACAAGCAGTGCCCAAACTGCAGTGCATTTCAATAAATGAATCCATAAAATAGTGCGGTGTAGAAAGCAAAACCAATCAATAGCTCAATACTTCATACATACATCTTCCGATGTGCTCGGACTCATCGTTCAACATAGACATGAAGCCGAGGTCATTCTGATCCTCATACAGGGGTACGCATACTTTATACATCCCAGCCTGTGTCTGAGTGACATTAGCCCACGGCTCTCTTCTGCTCATCCAACGCCATCTCAAGGCCCTCTCAGTGGCCTCTTCTTTGTGTCCCCTTGATGCCCAGGAGGTGGAATGCCTTGTAGAGGGATTGGCCACCAATATATATATATATATATATATATATATATATATATATATATATATATATATATATATATATATATATATTGTGAGCTGGGGGGCTGATCACACCCCTACAGGTTAAAAAACGCTGAAAGACTGCCTTCACATTGCTCCCTTGCTTGCTGGGCTTACTTGCGGCAGATCTACCTCGCGGTACTTCGCATACATAAAAGTCCGAACAGCACCTGTCGATTTTTGATTGTTTGCTTTTCTCTCTCTGTGACCTAGCTTGCTCCTGACATGCACTCCTTTGAAGAGGAAGATATGTTTGTATTCTTTTAATTGTGAGACAGAACTGTCATCTCTGTCTTGTCATGGAGCACAGTTTAAACTTTTGAAAAAGAGACAAATGTTTGTTTGCAGTGTTTGAATAACGTTCCTGTCTCTACAACCTCCTGTGTTTCTTGACCCAAGCGTGACAATATATATACAGTATCTCACAAAAAATGAGTACACCCCTCACATTTTTGTAAATATTTTATTACATCTTTTCATGGGACAACACTGAAGATATGACACTTTGATCCAATGTAAAGTAGTCCATGTACAGCTTGCATAACAGTGTTTAATAACTCAACACACAGCCATTAATGTCTAAACCGCTGGCAACAAGAAGCAAAGCGTATGACTTACAGTGCATCCAGAAAGTATTCCCAGCGCATCACTTTTTCCACATTTTGTTATGTTACAGCCTTATTCCAAAATGGATTAAATTCATTTTTTTCCTCAGAATTCTACACACAACACCCCATAATGACAACGTGAAAAAGGTTTACTTGAGGTTTTTGCAAATTTATTAAAAATAAACAAACTGAGAAATCCCATGTCCATAAGTATTCACAGCCTTTACTCAATACTTTGTCGATGCACCTTTGGCAGCAATTACAGCCTCAAGTCTTGTTGAATATGATGCCACAAGCTTGGCACACCTATCGTTGGCCAGTTTCGCCCATTCCTCTTTGCAGCACCTCTCAAGTTCCATCAGGTTGGATGGGAAGCGTCGGTGCACAGCCATTTTAAGATCTCTCCAGAGATGTTCAATCAGATTCAAGTCTGGGCTCTGGCTGCGTCACTCAAGGACATTCACAGAGTTGTCCTGAAGCCACTCCTTTGATATCTTGGCTGTGTGCTTAGGGTCGTTGTCCTGCTGAAAGATGAACCGTCGCCCCAGTCTGAGGTCAAGAGCGCTCTGGAGCAGGTTTTCATCCAGGAGGTCTCTGTACATTGCTGCAGTCATCTTTCCCTTTATCCTGACTAGTCTCCCAGTCCCTGCTGCTGAAAAACATCCCCACAGCTTGATGCTGCCACCACCATGCTTCACTGTAGGGATGGTATTGGCCTGGTGATGAGCCGTGCCTGGTGTCCTCCAAACGTGACGCCTGGCATTCACACCAAGAGTTCAATCTTTGTCTCATCAGACCAGAGAATTTTCTTTCTCATGGTCTGAGAGTCCTTCAGGTGCTTTTTGGCAAACTCCAGACGGGCTGCCATGTGTCTTTTACTAAGGAGTGGCTTCCGTCTGGCCACTCTACCATGCAGGCCTGATTGGTGGATTGCTGCAGAGATGGTTGTCCTTCTGGAAGGTTCTCCTCTCTCCACAGTGGACCTCTGGAGCTCTGACAGAGTGACCATTGGGTTCTTGGTCACCTCCCTGACTAAGGCCCTTCTCCCTGATCGCTCAGTTTAGATGATCGGCCAGCTCTAGGAAGAGTCCTGGTGGTTTCGAACTTCTTGCACTTACGGATGATGGAGGCCACTGTGCTCATTGGGACCTTCAAAGCAGCAGAAATTTTTCTGTAACCTTCCCCAGATTTGCGCCTTGAGACAATCCTGTCTCGGAGGTCTACAGACAATTCCTTTGACTTAATGCTTGGTTTGTGCTCTGACATGAACTGTCAACTGTGGGACCTCTATAGACAGGTGTGTGTCTTTCCAAATCATGTCCAGTCAACTGAATTTACCACAAGGTGGACTCCAGTGAAGCTGCAGAAACATCTCAAGGATGATCAGGGGAAACAGGATGCACCTGAGCTCAATTCTGAGCTTCATGGCAAAGGCTGTGAATACTTATGTACATGTGCTTTCTCAGCTTTTTATTTTTAATAAATTTGCAAAAACCTCAAGTAAACCTTTTTCACGTTGTCATTATGGGGTGTTGTGTGTAGAATTCTGAGGAAAAAAATGAATTTAATCCATTTTGGAATAAGGCTGTAACATAACAAAATGTGGAAAAAGTGATGTGCTGTGAATACTTTCTGGATGCACTGTAATTGATGTTCATTTTCAAAAAGTCTTTGATGAGGTCGTCTCATGCTGAAGATTCATTCAGAAAGTAGAAGCTATCAGGCATCAGAGGTCAGCTACAAAATTGGAGTACATCCCTAAGTGAAAAATGTCCAAACTGTTCCCAATTTGCCATTTTCCCTCCCCGGTGTCAAGTGACTTGTTAGTGTTACAAGGTCTCAGGTGTGTTAAATTTGGTGTTCTCGCTCTCACACTCTCTCATACTGGTCACTGGAAGTTCAACATGGCACCTCATGTCAAAGAACTCTCTGAGGATCTGAAAAAAAGAATTGTTGCTCTACATAAAGATGGCATCGGCAATAAGAAGATTGGCAACATCCTGAAACTGAGCTGCAGCGTGGTGGCCAAGGACCATACAGCATTTTAACAGGACAGGTTCCACTCAGAACAGGCCTCGCCATGGTCGACCAAAGAAGTGGAGTGCACATGCTCAGTGTCATATCTTTTTAAAATTGATGTATGGGTGCTGCCAGCATTGCTGCAGAGGTTGAAGGGGTGGGGGGTCCACTTGTCAGTGCTCAGACCATACGCCCGCCGCACACTGCATCAAATTGGTTTGCATGGCTGTCGTCCCAGAAGACGATCCACAAGAAATCCCACAAACAGTTTGCTGAAGACAAGCAGACTAAGGACATGGATTACTGGAACCAAGTCCTGTGGTCTGATGAGACCAAGATAAACTTTTTTGGTTCAGATGGTGTCAAGGTGTGTGGCGGCAACCAGGTGAGGAGGACAAAGACAAGTGTGTCTTGCCTACAGTCAAGAATAGTGGTGGGAGTGTCATGGTTTGGGGCTGCATGAGTGCTGCTGGCACTGGGGAGCTGCAGTTCATTGAGGGAACCATGAATGCCAACATGTACTGTGACATACTGAAGCAGTGCATGATCACCTCACTTCGGAAACTGAACATGATAATGACCCCAAACACACCTCCAAGATGACCACTGCCTTACTAAAGAAACTGAGGGTAAAGGTGCTGGACTGGCCAAGCATGTCTCCAGACCTAAACCCTATTGACCAAACGGAAGGTGGAGGAGCGCAAGATCTCTAACATCCACCAGCTCCGTGATGTCATCATGGAGGAGTGGAAAAGGATTCCAGTGGCAACCTGTGAAGCTCGTGTGAACTCCATACCCAAGAGAGTTAAGGCAGTGCTGGAAAATAATGGTGGCCACACAAAATATTGACACTTTGGGCACAATTTGGACATTTTTCACTTAGGGGTGTACTCACTTTTGTTGCCAGCAGTTTAGACATTAATGGCTGTGTGTTCAGTTATTTTGAGGGGCAGAAAATTTACACTGTTATACAAGCTGTACACGGACTACTGTACATTGGATCAAAGTGTCATATCTTCTGTGTTGTCCCATGAAAAGATATAATAAAACATTTACAAACTGTGAGGGGTGTACTCAGTTTTGTGAGATACTGTAGATATTGTAAAAGAAGCCCGGATCACAGACAGACATGCAGACCAACAACGTCCAAAACGCACACTCAATTTATTATTTTCTTCTGCACACACAGCACACAGTGCACCAAACCTCAATTATGCTTGGTCCTTTTCTTCTCTATTCTTCACTTTCTCCTTCTCTTCTGCCGTCTTCACTCCTCTCCTCACAAGCTCCGTCCTCTGCCTCCCTACTCCGGCTCCCCAAATGGAGTGAGGCGGCCTCTTTTATACTGCACCCAGAAGTGTAACGGGTGCTCTCTGATCATCTTTCGGCAGCACCCTCTGGGTGTGGCGGAAGCGCTGAATGGAAACTCAGCTCCTTTTCTGACAGGTGTGGTGGAAGTGTTGCAGACCAAAGCTTCGGAGCTGTCCAGGCGCCCCTTGTCGGTGGCCACAGGCCCCAGCAGGGTTGAGCTTCTAAGCTCCAAGCCCATGGCCCCGGTGCAACCCAGGGGGGCTGCCCTCTTATGTCCCGGGGAAGGTACTGCTGTTAATATGTCCTCTCCCCTGATCCTCTCCTCAGATAGGCATCCCGACCAGTCTATCACAATATATATAGGAAGCATATAATGAAATGACATACACTGTATGGACACTGGTATTGGCACCCACCTCTAAATTCTTTAATTCGGTTGTTTCAATCAGACCCTTTGCCACAGGTGTATGAGTTCAAGCAGCTCACCATGCAGTTTACAAAATGGGTCTCTCTGAAGAGCTCAGTGACTTCAGGTGTGGTTTGGTCATAGGATGCCACCTCTTCAATAAGACGGTTTGGGATATCCGACGGTCAGCTGTAAGTGGTCTTATTGGAAAATGGAAGTGTTTGGGAACAACAGCCACTCAGCCATGAAGTGGAAGACCACGTAAAGTCACAGAGCAGGGTCAACGACTGCTAAGATGCATGGTGCATAAAAGTCGGCAACACTTAGCCGATTCCATCGCTAAAGAGTTCCGAACTTCTACTGCAGCGTTTCTCAACCTTCAAGTATTTGTGACCCGAGTTTTCATAACAGTTTTAATCGCGCCCCCCTAACGTTTTTTTGAAACCCTAATAACATTTATTCTTATATTTTTTGCTGCCGATACACCGCTGCAAGTTTAAAATTTCCCTACGAATAGCGAAATTACGCCACATATGGCAATATTTGCGCCCCCTTTTTTGTTACTTTAGGGGGCGTGCCCCACAGGTTGAGAACTGCTGTTCTACTGGCATTAACTGTGTGGTGGGAGCTTCATGGAATGGTTTTCCATGGCTGAACAGCTGCATGCAAGCCTCATATCACCAAGTCCAATGCCAAGCGTCGGATGGAGTGGCGTAAAACACAGTGGAGACGTGTTCTATGGAGTGACGACTCACACTTCTTTCTTCGGCAGTCAGATGGGCAGGACTGGGTTTGGTGGATGCTGGGAGATCGTTATTTGCCTGACTCCACTGAGCCAACTGTGAAGTTTGGTGAAGGGGACTAATGGTAGGGGGCTGTTTTCAGGGTTTGGGCTTGGCCCCATACTTCCAGTGAAGGTCAATCTTAATGTTTCAGCACACCAAGACATTTTGGACAATCCTACACCTCCAACTTTGTGGCAACAGTTTGGCGAAGGCCCTTTCCTATTCCAGCATGGCAGCGCCCCAGTGCACAAAGTAAGGTTCACAAAGACATGGTGGGATGAGTTCAGTGTGGCCTGCACAGAGCCCTGACCTCAACCCCATTAAATACATTTGGGATGAACTGGAACAGAGATTGCGAGCCTGGCCTTGTCGTCCATCATCAGTGCCTGACCTCATAAATGCAATAGAATGAATGGGCACAAATTCCCACAGAAACACAAAATCTTTTGGAAAGGCTTCCAAGAAGAGCGGAAACTGTTAGAACTGCAACTCCATATTAAAGTCTATGGATTTGAATGCAATGTTATTAAAGTCCCAGTCGGTGTAAAGGTCAGGCGTTCCCAATACTTTGGTCCATGTAGTGTCTGTGGTATATTTATCAGAAGAATATGAAAATTATGGCCTGGAACCAAAAAACAGTCCATACAAAGAAACCCGAATTTCTGTAGAAAAATGGCAAATTTTAGAAAAACTCTTTTCAAGTGTTTAAGTGAAATTAGATATTGTAGTTGCGTTTATTCAAAACTAGCCATCCTCCACAACCCTACCCAAGTAGTAGTGAAACAGGACAGTAAGGAGGGTCCAGCCCAGCTCCCTACTCCTGACATCATGCTTCCTCCTCCCCTCGGCCCGCAACCTTTGTCTCGGATTAGTGCGAATATATCTCTCCTGCAAGCAAACTATGATTTTTAGTGCAATGAGATAAGTTGTAAAGTCAACTGGAATGTTCAAGCAAATTCTAGAAAACACGAACGAAATGCGCTAAGTAGTTCTCATGTTCGCTAGCTAAGTGGAGGTAAGGTGCGTGAGTGAGTGAGTGAGTGAGGAGGGCCCCGACCCCCTCCCCTCAACCCACTGCGTCTCTCTCGGATTCGCACAAATAAATCGGTACAACAAGCGAACTATGATACATAACACAATGAGAGAAGTCGCAAAATCAACCAGAATGTTCAAGCAAATTCTAAGAAACACGAACGAAATGCGTTAAGTAGTTCTCATGTTCGCTAGCTAAGTGGAGGTAAGGTGCGTGAGTGAGTGAGTGAGTGAGGAGGGCCCCGACCCCCTCCCCTCAACCCACTGCGTCTCTCTCGGATTCGCACAAATAAATCGGTACAACAAGCGAACTATGATACATAACACAATGAGAGAAGTCGCAAAATCAACCAGAATGTTCAAGCAAATTCTAAGAAACACGAACGAAATGCGTTAAGTAGTTCTCATGTTCGCTAGATAAGTGGAGGTAAGGTGCGTGAGTGAGTGAGTGAGTGAGGATGGCCCCGACCCCCTTCCCTCGGCCCACTGCTTCTCTTTTGGATTTGCATAAATAAATAGGTACAGCAAGTGAACTATGATACATAGCGCAATGAGAGAAGTCGCAAAATCAACCAGAATGTTCAAGCAAATTCTAGAAAACATGAACGAAATGCGCTAAGTAGTTCTCTTGTTCGCTAACTAAGTGGAGGTAAGGTGCGTGAGTGAGGATGGCCCCGACCCCCTCCCCTTGACCCACTGCGTCTCTCTTGGATTCACACAAATAAATTGGTACAGCAACCGAACTATGATACATAGCGCAAAATCAACCAGAATGTTCAAGCAAATTTGAAAAAACATGAACGAAATGCACTAAGTAGTTCTCTTGTTCGCTAGCTAAGCGGAGGTAAGGTGCGTGAGTGAGTGAGGATGGCCAGACCCCATCCCCTCGGCCCACTGCGTCTCTCTCGGATTCACACAAATAAATCGGTACAGCAAGCGAACTATGATACATAGCGCAAAATCAACCAGAATGTTCAAGAAAATATAGAAAAAAAACAGATCTAAATCCGTTAAGTAGTTCTCTCGTGAAAAGCGGACAGACAGACAGACAGATAGACAGACAGACGTTGGATTTTATATACATAGAGATTACCAAAGTTCTGCAGCTTCAGTTTGCCTCATGGGATTGAAGGATTGATATGATTCCACAGACAAAATATTTTCGCTTTCAAAAAGATTTAGTTAAAATTCAAAGTGAAATAATTCACACAAAAATAGAGAAACAAATTGATATAGCAAAGAAAAAAGTTCTTGTTTAAGAAAAGTTCAGTTTAAAGCTTCTATATCTTGTTTCATTCTTTAAATTTGCTCATGAACCATTTAAATTTGAACCATTTTCTTAACCGTCAGACAACTGTATGCACATCCCATTTACAAACTGCAAAATGGGCCTTTCAACAACAAACATTTATTTCTAGAGCACATTTTCATACAAACAATGTAACTCAAAGTGCTTTACATGATGAAGAAAGAGAAAAAAAGACAAGTAAGAATTAAAATAAGAGAACACTAATTAACATAGAATAAAAGTAAAGGTCCGATGGCCAGGGGAGGACAGAAAAAACAAAAAAAACTCCAGACAGCTGGAGAGGAAAACGAGACCACCCAGCCCCCTCTGGGCATTCTACCTCACACAAACGACCTCAATCAGTCCTCAGGGTATTCAGGGTTCTCATGGAAGGACTTGATGATGCCGGTCATGTGGACTTCTGGCCTTTAATCCATCAATGGAGGGACATCACGGTACTTTGATCAGGTGGTGGTGGTGCAGATCACAACAACACAGAAAGCCAGAAAAAGAACAGAAGAGAAAGTAGGGGTTAGTATGGATTTTGGAGCCACCATGAATAATAATGATAATTAATTGAACATACAGAGCATCAGGATTAAACTGAAATGAAGCTGCGAGAAAGCCACGTTAAAGTAATGAGTTTTCAGCAGTTTATTAAAGTGCTCCACTGTATTAGCCTGGCGAATTTCTATCGGTCAGCTATTCCAGATTTTACGTGCATAACAACAGAAGTCCACCTCACCACTTCTTTAAAGTTTAGTTCTTGGAATTCTAAGCAGACCATCATTTGAAGATTGGAGTGTAAGGTGTAAGACATTCCAAAATATAAGATAGAGCATGATTATTTAAGGCTTTATAGACCATAAGCAGGATTTTAAAGTCAATTCTGAATGACACAGGTAACCAATGTAGTGACGTCAAAACTGGAGAGATGTGCTCGGATTTTCTTTTCCTTGTTAGGATTCTGGCAGCTCCATTCTGCACTCGTTGCAATCGATTGATGTCTTTTTTGGGTGGTCCTGAGAGGAGTGCGTTACAGTAATCTAGTCGACTGAAAACAAAAGCGTGAAGTCATTTCTCAGCATCTTGCAATGTTATAAGAGGTCTAACCTTTGCTATGTTTCTTAAGTTAAAGAATGTTGTCCTTCTAATCTGATTAATATGTGATTTAAAACTCAGGTCAGAGTCAATAGTTACCCCTATTCTTTACCTCCGTCTTGACTTTTAATCCTAATGCATCAAGTTTATTTCTAATAACCTCATTATATCCATTATTGGCAATCACTAAAATTTCTGTTTTCTCTTTATTTAGTTTGAGAAAATTGAAGACGTGTGTTCCAAAATCTGCTAATTACACCTTTTGGTAAAATTTAGTGAACACGTGATTGTGACTTTTCACGCAGTTGGTCATGTGCCGAAAATTTGTTTGAGCTTCAAAACCTGCTGATTGCAACAGTGTAGCGCTATAGTTTTAGGGATTTAGTTTCAAAATCTGCTTACGGACCCAGATTTTCCTATTTATCTCCAAAATGTATCTTTTGTACTTAGCTGATTTTGGAACTGAGCTCTTCAATTACTACTCATCCATTCAGAAACATAAGTAAGACGTTGTGTCAGTGAATCAAGAGAGTCAGGGTCATCAGGCGCTATTGATAAATGCAGTTGTCTGTCATCAGCATAGCTGTGGTAGCTCACATTTTGCCCTGAGATAATCTGACCTAACGGAAGCATGTAAATCGAAAAGAGCAGCGGACCCAGGATAGGGCCTTGTGGAACACCATATAGAATATCATGTGTCTTTGAAGTATAATTACCACAATTTACAAAGAATTTTCTCCTTGCCAGGTAGGATTCAAACCAATTTAAGACACTGCCGTTATGGTCTTTCAGTTCATACTAGCCATGAGACTAATTTCAAACACACACAGACTCAGTGAACTCACTGTACTTCAGACATAGCAAGGAAGTTCAACCTCATACTAACTTACAGGGGGTAAAAGACTATACTATATTCTAAAAGCTATTCTTCTATAGGAGTTAAGCAAACACTACATGAATTTACCTTTAAGTATTAACTTTCCAAGATTGGCTCTAACAGATATATTATATCTAATCTCTGGAATTAAAGGCACAGCCCTCACTGACTCATCACTAATTCTCCCAGTTTCCATACAGGTGGAAAGCTGAAATTTCGTGTGCTCATTCCTTGCAGTGTACTTACAAAAGTTAGGTATGTTTCATGTCCTATTGCAACACCCAAGGGGGGAAACGGCATATATAGATAGGGTAAACCCCTCCTCACTATTTCTGCGGCTTCCAATATACGTAGGAAGCCCAAATTTCCCATTTCCTTTATGCTGTACTTACAAACGTTAAGTATGTTTCATTTCGTACTGTGCCCCGTAACGAACTTTCAAAATAACGTTGTCTTTTTGGAGGTTCTCACCATTATGCTGTAAGGAACTTTCTCAACTGAACTCTCCTTTTCGCAGTTTCATTCCTTATTTCCGTTAACAGATGATTTATTTCATGGCAGAGGCACACAAGGCCCGCCCCCGGTCCCCTTTCCTTTTTCCGCTCGGCTGCTGTCCGCGCACCTACCACGAGGTTGGCTCCCTGCTTATATACATTAATGACATCATGTGCCTTCTCATTCGTTTCCTTACTTTCCTCAGCTGTTCGTCGTGCTCACTGCTCCCTTCTTCTTTACTCCACTGCTTCAAGCCAGTTATTGTTCGCCTTCCTTCATGTTTTCCTGCTTGTGATTCCTGCCTTTTCGTTTACTCCAACACTTCAAGGCTGACATTGTTGGGTTTCCTTACTTTCTCACGTCTCTCTCCTCATGACTGTTGCCATTTCTTTTACTCCACCGCTTTAAGGCTGTCATTGTTGGACTTCTTTACTTGCTCACGTATGTCTTCCTGGTGCTGACTTGTGTTTTTCATTTCCTGCTCCACCGCTTCTTTCCTTCACTTGTACTTTCTTTCTCAACGGGTACAAGTTTACCCCGAATAACATGTCTATTCCAGTGATCACCATCGATCAGAATTTCACCGACCCGTACCCTAAGCTCAGCAGAGAGCTTGGTCATTTTACAGCCCGTGGGCAGAACTGCAAACGTCATTTACAAAGAGATCCTTACATCCTAAAAATGTGCATTTCTCATATATAACATTTACAATCGTAAATTTAACTCTCTACAGTCATCAAATTCATTCTAAATATTAAAATAAGCCTACGACAATTACATTGACAATCATGTTACGTTATTTTTAAAATGTTTCCTTTTCTTTTTCATAACTTCTTTAACACACTATCTTCTCCGCTGCAAAGTGTGGGTATTTTGCTAGTATCTTATATATAAATGTCTATGCATGTCTCAAGATGCCGGTCTGCTTAGGATTCCAAGGATTAATAAAATAACAGTGGGAGGTCGAGCTTTTAGTTACAGGGCCCCTAAACTGTGGAGTGGTCTGCCTGCTACTATAAGAGATGCCCCTTCGGTCTCAGCTTTTAAATCCCGGCTGAAGACTCACTACTTCAGTTTAGCACACCCTGACTAGAGATGCCGATTAACTGTACAGACTGCATCTCTGTTGTTAGTCATTAGCACTAAAACATAAGTAACATGATAGTTATAATTGGATACTAACCCTCACCTATTCTGTTTCTCTTCTCGGTACTCAAATGTGGCACTTGGTGCCACGGCCCACCTGCCAAGTTGTTCTGCCTGCCTAAGGTAAAGTCATCCCTGATGGAGGATTGCAGAAATTATGGGGTAGAGGGGTCCTTTCCTCGGATTAGCTGGCCCAGCACTGTGGAATGGCCAATAGGGGGAGGCAGCTTGATGGCTGAGGTCTCCAGGACTCTGAACAAATCCAAATCATATTATGGGATATCATCCACTGTTAGATTCTGGTCCATACTTGTAAACTTTTAATTTTTATACTGTATTGAGGATTTGTTCTGTTCTGTGTATTGTATTGTATTTTATTGACCCCCTTCTTTTTGACACCCACTGCATGCCCAACCTACCTGGAAAAGGGTCTCTTTTTGAACTGCCTTTCCCGAGGTTTTTTCCATTTTTTCCCTACTAGGATTTTTTTTGGGAATTTTTCCTTGTTTTCTTAGAGAATCAAGGCTGCGGGGCTGTCAAGAGACAGGGCCTGTTAAAGCCTGTTGCGGCACTTCTTGTGTGATTTTGGGCTACACAAAAATAAATTGTATTGTATTGTATCGTACGCATGGAAGTGCGTGTGTTTGTCCGTCTCGGAAGTGAGAGGTGGGGTCTGAGTAAGGGCTCCGCCTCTGAAGATACGCAAGTGAAGCCAGGATGTCGGCAAAACGAAACCTCCAAGAAAAACACAAAGTTGCTTACTGCTAATGCACAAGCGATGTGAGCATGTCAGCAAAACGAAACCTCCCAGAGTAGATCCTTTCAATTACCTGACATCTTTACATTTTAATTTTTTTCTGGTGATTTTAATAGTTTCTAGGACCCCAGGCTATTTACAGCACGGGCTTACACCGCTAGTATATATATATTATGTAACAATATTGACTTCAGACAGTCACAATGGTTTGGGGCAGCCACCCGTATAATATGATCATGGCTGCAAAATGTTTAGAAAAAGGTTGAGTTGCTTGCAAGGCAGAGTCCAAAACAGAACTGTTCAAATGGAGGTAAGATGGCAGTTTTTAAAGGTTGGGAGAGGAAATGAGGTCATCCAAGCCAGAACCGGAAGTGATATCTTCGGGATCGGAAGTGACAACATCAGTGGTGCCAGAACCGGAAATGACATCATCAGGACCGGAAGTGACCTCATCAGTGGTGCCGGAACCAGAAATGACATCATCTGTGGTGCCGGAACCCGATGGGATTTCCCATGAATGGTCTGTAAGAAACTGAGAGAGACAGTCAGCACGCTCTGCCACCCCCTGGTCTGGCATAGTATTACCGTTACTTAAGCCCTTGAGCTGCCTCCTAATCGCACGTGTGTGACAATTAATTATAGAGAGGGATTCCGCCACATAGCACCAGAGCCACATATCTATCTATCTATGAGGGGGGAAAGTGTCAGAGACTTTAACAGGACAAAGGTGACATAGGGGACCGAATTCTAGTCTTAGTTTTATCCTGTCATAATTAAAAAGCAGATCAACCAAATGATCGATTGCTTTTGATTTTATCGTCAGTTTAAAATGAGCTACACAAGCGTGTTGCAATTGAATTCATACTCAGAGGTCGCATGTCATGACTAAAACGAACATTTTTGCATTTCACTTCGTGATGGCTCCGTGTGTATTACAATTCGATTTGAGAATACGCTTTAATGTTTTAATCGAATCTGCGCCTCCGGATTACAGTTTTACTTGTGCTGATCGCCAAGGAAAGAGAGGTGGAGGACTAGCAAACATTTACTCAAGCAGGTTAAAATGTAAAAAAATCAGTTTTGGTAAATTCAAGTCTTTTGAGTATCTCGCCATTATTATTCAGGGAGATTCTCACGTTCTAGTATTATCCGTGTATAGACCTCCAAAATTCAACGCGTCTTTTTTTGAGGAATTCTCTGACTTGATGTCAGTCTTAATTACGAACTATGACACACTCTTAATAGTCGGCGATTTTAATTTTCATATAGATAATCAATGTGACCAGAAAGTAAAAGAATTTATGAACCTCCTGGACTCTTTTGATTTGAGACAGCTCGTTAATCAGCCTACACATAAAGCAGGTCATACGTTAGACTTAGTGATTACTAAAGGACTAAAAGTTGATATAAAGCAGGTCATTGATACGGGTCTATCAGACCATTTTCTTCTACTCTTTAATATAGAAATAATGATAGAAAACACTCATGAGAAGCATATTGTTAAAAAACGCTTCTTTGACTCATCAGCAGCTTTAAAACTTTCAAACACTCTAACCAATCAGTCCGTTTATAGTGCCAACTATAATAGCGAGGAGAATGTAAATAGTAAGGTGGAAAGATTTAATACTAAAGTGAGGGCTGCTGTTGACTTAGTTGCACCTGAAAGGACAGTTAAAAAATCTTCTAGCATTGTTATACCATGGAAGACCCAAAGAGTGTCTGATTTAAAGAGAACATGCCGTAGAGCTGAGCGTAAATGGAGGAAGACTAAACTAACTATTGACTATGAGATATTAAAAG
Organism: Erpetoichthys calabaricus; assembly: GCF_900747795.2. NCBI lineage: Eukaryota > Metazoa > Chordata > Cladistia > Polypteriformes > Polypteridae > Erpetoichthys > Erpetoichthys calabaricus. The sequence goes on along the minus strand of NC_041396.2, from coordinate 9,863,026 downwards.
TTAAAATAACAGAATACAATAACACAGTCCGTCTTGAGAGGCGCTGCTATTTCTCTAAGATTATAAATAACAATGCTAGTAATCCCAGAGTCTTATTTTCGACGATTGATCGTCTGTTAAACCCAGGTAACTCAAAGGAATGCCTCCTAAGTACTTCCAGTAAAACCTGTGAGGCTATCGCTGTATTTTTCAATCAAAAAATTAATGATATTAGAAATAACATAGTATATCTCCCCAACACTATGGATCCTCCTAAACCCCAGTACCCCATAATAAACAAATTAAAGTCTTTCACTAGGATAGATTTACCTGATTTACATAAAATAATTTCTCAAATGAAACCCTCCACCTGTGCCCTTGACCCAATACCAACTAATTTTTTCAAAGAAGTATCGGGCATGCTTAGTGATAATGTTCTTGACATAGTAAATTCGTCATTAGATACGGGGGTCTTCCCAAAAGGAAGGTACAGCAACAAGCGTCAACAGTTGGGGAAAGAGATGGTCCACATCTAAATGTTTCTGTGTTCTCAGTCAATATGGACTGTGGAGTGGCGAACAGAAATGGTGAAAAGTCAGTTTTACGTTTACATGGACACAAACAGATGAACATACACAGGCTCGGTCTGCAATAGAAATTAAATCCTGCAGTACTTCTTTATATTCTTTGCTTTGGACCCCAATAAATACAAGTAATCACCAATATACTAACAACCCAATGGTGCTTCACTCACTCAGAATATGGAACCAATGTACGAACTATTTTAGGATAGAGAAGCTTTTATCTGTGGCCCCTCTGCACGAGAACCACCTTTTTCCACCCTCTCAAACATATGCAGTTTTTAATGTCTGGAAAACATCCGGGATTAAATCATTTAGAGATCTGTAACATAGACAACGTCTTTGCATCCTACAAACAATTACATTCCAATTTTTACTTTCCAGCAACACATTTCTTTCACTGCATTTAAATCAGAAACTTTGTTAAACAGAACCTGCCCATTTTTCCTCACCTCCCACCTACCTCTATGCTGGAAAAAATATCAATAAGTCTCGAGGACTCAGACAGCATTTCTGCAATATATAAAATAATTCTTGAACATATATAATTATTCAACTCAAAATTATATATCGAGTACATCTGTCTCACTTAAAATTGTCCAAAATGTTTCCAGGGCGAGATCAATCCTGTGAACGCTGCAATCGAGCTCCAGCCTCACTAGGCCGCATGTTCTGAGTGTGCACCAAATTAACATCATTCTGGACCAAAATCTTTAAATGCCTATCAGACAGCCTTGGGGGTCACAATCCCTCCTAACCCATTAACAGCTGTGTTTGGTGGGCTCACAGAGGGGCTTAAAGTGGAGAAGGACAAGCACACTGTGATTGCCTTTACTACACTATCGGCACATAGACTTCTCTTGCTCAACTGGAAGAATCCTAAGTCTCCTCTGTAAAGTCAGTTAGTAACTGATGTTTGATTTTATCTAAAATTAGAAAAAAAAATTTTCTTTTCCAATTATCTTTATTCACTTATTAATTTATCTATTTACTTATTTTTACTACCTTTAAGTTTTACTCTGCTGGCTTAGCTCTCTTTCTGAGGGGTGGGGGTTGATTTGTTTTCAATATTATTTTTGTAAAAAATTGGTTTATTTGTATGAAATGTTGTGTGATTTCAATAAAATCAATAATATACTGTATATATATATATATATATATATATATATATATATATATATATATATATATATATATATATATATATATAAAGAAAACGTTTACGCTTATGTGAAGTCATTGAAAGTCATTTTCTTTTCATACATGTTAAATTAAGCAGTGTGCTTATATTTTTGAGGTGTGGGTTGTTAGTGATTTTAACTAAATACTGAATATGGTGAAATATTTGCTCGGTTTCTTTACATTACAGAGTAATGGGGAGTGTGGAAGAGAGGTGAAAAAGAGAGTGCAGGCAGGGTGGAGTGGGTGGAGAAGAGTATCAGGAGTGATTTGTGACAGACGGGTATCAGCAAGAGTGAAAGGGAAGGTCTACAGGACAGTAGTGAGACCAGCTATGTTATATGGGCTGGAGACGGTGGCACAGGAGACAGAGCTGGAGGTGTCAGAGTTAAAGATGCTGAGATTTACATTGGGTGTGACGAGGATGGACAGAATTAGAAATGAGGACATTAGAGGGTCAGCTCAGGTGGGATGGTTGAGAGACAAAGTCAGGGAGGTGAGATTGTGTTGGTTTGAACATGTGCAGAGGAGAGATGCTGGGTATATTGGGAGAAGGGTGCTAAGGATAGAGCTGCCAGGGAAGAAGAAAACAGGAAGGCCTAAGAGAAGGTTTATGGATGTGGTGGGAGAGGACATGCAGGTGATGAGTGTGACAAAACAAGATGACAAGGACAGAAACATATGGAAGAAGATGATCCGCTGTGGCAACCCCTAACAGGAGCAGCTGAAAGAAGTAGAAGACTGAGCTCGGTTTCATTGCAGCTTTTAATTCATACCCTCTGTGATGACCAGATATTATATCGTTTTTTCTCTTCTTACATCACTCGAGTGAGTGAAATTGCCATTTAGATTGTCGGTTTTCACCCGTACAATGAGATGGTGAATCCTCTGCCTTGCCGACTCCCTGTTCTCCTTCATTCCAAGTACATCACACTCATGGTTGGACCGCCTCTTTCCCCAACTGTTGACGCCCCTTTGGATGCCATTTGGTCATTTGATTACTTTTCGGCAGATTTGTGCGTGGTCTTGAATCGAAATGCAGTACACACGGAGCTGCTGCTAAGCGAAATGCAATACACTTGCTTTGCTTTTAGTGAAGCCACACGATTGATTCACATGAATTAAAATGCATTTTAAACTGACACAAAAATCATGTGCCATTGTGAAAAGCAATCACTCGTTTGGTTGATCTTTTTTTAACTACGATACAATTAAACCATGCCAAAATGAAGAAGTCTGCTTTGCTCGTGTATTGCATTTCATTGGAGTTAACATGTTGGGTTGCGTTCAATTTGGGTTCAAATCATCCTGCATAAGGCAATTACATGACAAAATCGGGAGTGTGCACCCCTCAATTTACTTGTGTACTGAGATCGAGGAAAGGATCATCAGAACTCTTCCAGTTAGTCAATAGTTCTCAAATCTCATCATAACTAATTGATAATATTGATACACAATCATTTATCTCTTTTTATAATCACACTTTACATTAAAATGATATTTTCGCACATAGGGAGGTCATAAACGGTGGTGGAATTTTGTCATGATTACATATGCATTACATCGATTACTTGCTAAATAAAACAAGTTATAGTCACCTAAAAACATTGAAAAAGTGTTAGTATTATATCACAGGGCCATTCTTAGGCATAGGCAAAGTAGGCGACTGCCTAGGAGCCCCCACTGGCAAAAGGCCCCGCCCGACCTTTGTCTTTAGCCGTAACCAAATACAACTTACAGATCCATATTTCAGAAGTACAAATTTTCTCCAGTGGTGGAATTATCAGTATGGTTACGCGAAAGCAGAGAGGAAACAGTGATGACAGGCAGCATTGACGGTGACAGCAGGGACTGGGGCAGTAGGCGGGGGAGGGGTTGGCACAGTGGAAGGGCAGATCATGCTCCTTGTCTGCCAGGGCGTCTGCGCAACATCATACTGATCATACTATCAATAGCAAGATCTGAGAGGATAAATACAGTGGTGTGAAAAACTATTTGTCCCCTTCCTGATTTCTTATTCTTTTGCATGTTTGTCACACAAAATGTTTCTGATCATCAAACACATTTAACCATTAGTCAAATATAACACAAGTAAACACAAAATGCAGTTTGTAAATGGTGGTTTTTATTATTTAGGGAGAAAAAAAAATCCAAACCTACATGGCCCTGTGTGAAAAAGTAATTGCCCCCTGAACCTAATAACTGGTTGGGCCACCCTTAGCAGCAATAACTGCAATCAAGTGTTTGTGATAACTTGCAATGAGTCTTTTACAGCGCTCTGGAGGAATTTTGGCCCACTCATCTTTGCAAAATTGTTGTAATTCAGCTTTATTTGAGGGTTTTCTAGCATGAACCGCCTTTTTAAGGTCATGCCATAGCATCTCAATTGGATTCAGGTCAGGACTTTGACTAGGCCACTCCAAAGTCTTCATTTTGTTTTTCTTCAGCCATTCAGAGGTGGATTTGCTGGTGTGTTTTGGGTCATTGTCCTGTTGCAGCACCCAAGATCGCTTCAGCTTGAGTTGACGAACAGATGGCCGGACATTCTCCTTCAGGATTTTTTGGTAGACAGTAGAATTCATGGTTCCATCTATCACAGCAAGCCTTCCAGGTCCTGAAGCAGCAAAACAACCCCAGACCATCACACTACCACCACCATATTTTACTGTTGGTATGATGTTCTTTTTCTGAAATGCTGTGTTCCTTTTACGCCAGATGTAACTGGACATTTGCCTTCCAAAAAGTTCAACTTTTGTCTCATCAGTCCACAAGGTATTTTCCCAAAAGTCTTGGCAATCATTGAGATGTTTCTTAGCAAAATTGAGACGAGCCCTAATGTTCTTTTTGCTTAACAGTGGTTTGCGTCTTGGACATCTGCCATGCAGGTCGTTTTTTGCCCAGTCTCTTTCTTATGGTGGAGTCGTGAACACTGACCTTAATTGAGGCAAGTGAGGCCTGCAGTTCTTTAGACGTTGTCCTGGGGTCTTTTGTGACCTCTCGGATGAGTCGTCTCTGCGCTCTTGGGGTAATTTTGGTCGGCCGGCCACTCCTGGGAAGGTTCACCACTGTTCCATGTTTTTGCCATTTGTGGATAATGGCTCTCACTGTGGTTCGCTGGAGTCCCAAAGCTTTAGAAATGGCTTTATAACCTTTACCAGACTGATAGAGCTCAATTACTTCTGTTCTCATTTGTTCCTGAATTTCTTTGGATCTTGGCATGATGTCTAGCTTTTGAGGTGCTTTTGGTCTACTTCTCTGTGTCAGGCAGCTCCTATTTAAGTGATTTCTTGATTGAAACAGGTGTGGCAGTAATCAGGCCTGGGGGTGGCTACGGAAATTGAACTCAGGTGTGATACACCACAGTTAGGTTATTTTTTAACAAGGGGGGCAATTACTTTTTCACACAGGGCCATGTAGGTTTGGATTTTTTTTCTCCCTAAATAATAAAAACCATCATTTAAAAACTGCACTTTGTGTTTACTTGTGTTATATTTGACTAATGGTTAAATGTGTTTGATGATCAGAAACATTTTGTGTGACAAACATGCAAAAGAATAAGAAATCAGGAAGGGGGCAAATAGTTTTTCACACCACTGTATGAGAGCCGATATGTGTCCTCGTTGAGTTCTTCAACGTCTTGCCAATGACTGAATGATTTGACGAGATGAAAACCCATTATGACAATTTTGGCTTCCTGCACAATTTCAGATGCATTACAAGCATGAGTGAAACTGATCTGAGGGAGTGTTGTGATGTTCTCAGCAATATCTTAACAGATGAAATTAGTGGGTCAGATGTTGATGCTCATGATTTATTAGCCAAATTGAGCAAATTTAGCAAAATATTTCTGCTCTTAAAAGTTTGCAATTCATATACAAAAAAACAATTTGCTAGATTCTTTCCCCAAATGTCTCAGTTGCATTACATACCACTTTGACAATTCCTGTAACTGTCGCTTATTATGAGTGACCCACGAACAAGCATGACGCAAGATTGATTGAATGGCTTAGCGTTAATATTAGTTGAGCACAAAATCGTTGACTCCCTCGATTATTTCATATCTGTTTGCTTTTTATTGTTATAAATATCTATACAAAATTTGTAATTTGTAATTATAAGCATAGTTTACTTGAAAATTTGCGAAAGCATTCAATTAAAGTACCACTTCCGGTTGTGCGATTTTCCACAAATTTCATATCTACTTATTTTCGTCATTTTTAATATCCACACATAATTAGAATCATAAATCTTTATATATATATATATATATATATATATATATATATATATATATATATATATATATATATATATATTGTGATAAGGCGCTATATAGCGCCTGACCCGGCACAGACTGACGCAGAGGCACGTGCTAAAATCAAAGAACTTTTTATTTTCTCTTCAGCCGTGGGGCACATCTTTCCTGTGTCCCACAGGCCCAACACAGTCCCAAAGCACTTTAAACAGCACAATCCAATCCTTCCTCTGGCACCACCACTCCTCCCAGGCAACCTCGTCCTTTTCCTCCTGATTCTGGCTCCTGAGTGGTGGATGCTGGCCCTTTTTATACCCCACCCGGAAGTGCTCCAGTTGCTTGATCACCTGTGGCTTATTGCACTTCCGGACGGGGCTGTAGAGATGTTTAGCTGGGCTCCGGGATCCATGCAGCACCCCCTGGTGGCCATCCCAGATCCCCACAGGGTTGTGGAGAACTCCATCATCCATGAAACCCTGCGGGAAACTGAGGCACCATCGTCAGCCAGGGAGGCTGCCACCAAGAGTCCCGGGGGAGGTAGTGAGGAGCCCATGGCTGCTCCCCTGGACCATATACAGCAGGGGCGTTCCGGCTGGGCATGGGACCCGGCCGCCCATTACAATATATATATACTCTCTATATATGAAATCCTAACCCTAAAAGTGCAACAATTTTGTGCAACGATTTTATGTGATGTTTTTATGTCACAATTGTAAATCAGGCTTATTTTAAAACATACATATATATGTTTGGTATCATTCTTTTCAGAATTTATCGAACTTTAATGTGATGTTGTTAGATTTTCAGATTCTTATTCCGTTTGTAAATTATGAACTAAAATATCAAGAACTCACGTCCAACAAGACGAGACTTTGTGCCAAGAGATTTAACCATGGCCGGGGCCAGAAATAAAAGACAAAGAGTAGGACAGCTGCTGTAAAGGCTTTTAAATGTTCGAAGCACCATGCTAGATGCAGATCACGTGGCACGGCAGCAGCAGCAGCAGCAAGCCAGCAGCTGATCAAGCAAAGAAGAGTAAAAGAAAAACTATATTTGTTTCCCATTGTATCACTGCGTAAGACGAGGGGGTTTCGGAGGAGCGACGTCGACTCCTTGGGGTGCGTTCAGCACTCCTCTTCACAACACGAGCGGCAGAGACGCAAAGTGGTTGGTGCGTAGTGCAGGCAAGAGGTGTTGGCGAGCGAAGCGAGCAGGGGATAAGCCCCCTAGTATATCTATATCTATATATATATATATATATATATATATATATATATATATATATATATATATATATATGGTTGAAATAGTTTACTGTCAAATAAATGGGGCTCATCAGGTGTACACACTCCACTGCACTCCCTCTCGGGAATCGAACCTCGGACGTCAGCGTCAGAGGTGATGCCCCTAACGTTGCGCCACAGCGTGTGGTTCATTTATTTGACAGCATGTAGATCGGGGTAATTACATTCACGGCATTCGTAGTCTGAATCACAATTTGATTGTATGGGTGGTTACCTACCAGGTAACGCTTGTGGTTGGCCAGCAATCTGCTAACATCCGCCACGATGCCCTCAGTTTGTGAGGAGCAGATCATAGAATGGTATATATATATATATATGGCTATAAATAAATAAATATTCATTTATAGCCATAGTTTACTTGAAAAAAATCTGAAATGTATTCAGGTAAAGTACCACTTCTTGTTGTCAGAAGTGACCCAAAAGTTGTGTGGAATTTGTAAAAGCAGTGTTAATTGCGATCCACCATCTGTTGGAATGACAAAAGCAATGCTTATGTCTCTGTTGTATGCCATTTTGTATGGGACTGATAAAAGCAGTGTTAATGTTTGTAATGAGCCATCGGTTGGACTGAAAGATGCAATGCATATGTCTTTGTTGTGTACCTCTTGGTATAGAATTTGTAAAAGCAGTGTTAATGTTTGTTAAACTGTTGGAATAGCAAACTGTTGTATACCATTTGGTATGGGAATCATAAAAGCAGTGTTACTGTTTGTGATGCACCATCTGTTGGAATGATTAATAGTGTTTTTTATTACTAAAAAGGTTTGCACCATCTGTTCGAGTGACAAATGCAATGCATATGTCTCTGTTATATACCTTTTGGTAATGAATTTGTAAAAGCAGTGTTAATTGTGATGCACCATCTGTTGGAATGACAAATGCAATGCATTTTACTACTAAAAAGGTTTGTGATGAGCCATCTTTTGGAATGACAGAGCCATAGAAGCTGTATGGACACCCAGATCACTGGAAGACATCATTACAGAATGCAGGATGCGCTTATCCAGACACATACTACGCTTCCCACTTAACGCATTCCAAAGCACACAGCACACAGACAGACAAAGAGACACTCATGCTTTTTATTAAGGTGGATAGTCTGAAAAAGTGGTGCGTATTTGATTCCCAGCAGTGTCTTTTAAATTGTGACCATGAAGGAAAGCAAGAAGAGGTGGCTCCGAAATCACTAGAGTTCAAATGAAGTACATGCCAGTGTTTTAAAACAATACATGGCGTCTGGTTAGTGTCTGGAGAGTAAGTGAGACGGCAGACAATTATAGTGTTAGTGGTGGATTTAATGGGTGGTCAACATACCTTTGTTACAGATTGTGTGTCATTTTATGATTTTACATTTTAATTTGTGTTATTTTGGGATTGTGCTAAGGTTCTGTTTTTTTTTTATTAACAAAACAATATTTACCATTTTACTTTGATAGATGACAACTTTGGACTTTTCCAGCATCTTGAAAGAATATACCTGGGAATAACAGTTTAAACCCACTTTAACCTACAAGTTAGCTCAGCAATATGCAGGTGGATGAGCCTGTGGTGTCCTGGATGATGGACTGACTCTCTGTCAGGCACAGTGCCTGTGCTAGGTTATTTTGCACCCTAGGCCAAGCTTATACTGTACGGTAGCCAAACCATGCAGCAGGGTCCCCACTCTGCCATTATATGTGCCCTAATTTTCCTTAATGATGACGCTGGCCCTGGTTTGTGAGACTCGGACAGTTGTGAGCAACACAAGGAACAGGCCTGTCACCTCTCCCCTTCATTCTGTACACCTCCGACTACAAATATAACAGCAGGTCAGGTCAGGTTTCATTGCAGCTCTTTATTCATACCCTCTCTGACGTCCAGATGTTATATCGTTTTTCTCTTCTTACAATAGGCGAGTGAATGAAATCGTCATTTAGATCACCTGGAAACAACAAGATGGTGGGTCCTCTGCTTTGCCGACTCCCTGTTCTCCTTCTTTCCAAGTACAGCACACTCATGGTTGGACCGTCTCTTTCCCCAACTGTTGACGCCCCTTTGGATGCCGATTGGTCATTTGATTACATCTCAGTCTGGGCAGATTTGTGTGTAGTCTCGAATCAAAATGCAGTAATACGCTTGCTTTGCTTTTAGTTATGACACGTGATCGATGCACATGAATTAAAACGCAATACGCTTTGGCATCGTGTTTTAAACTGACATGAAAATCACGAGCGCCATTGTGAAAAGCAATCAATCGTTAGGTTGACCTGTTTTTAACTACGACATAATTAAACCGTGCCAAAATGGAAAAGCCCACTTTGCTCGTGTATTGCATTTCAATGGAATTAACACATTGGATTGCATTCAATTTGGATACAAATCATCCTGCATAAGGCAATAACATGAAAAAATCGAGAGTGGAACAGTGGAGCAGCACAAGAAACAGGCCTGTCACCTCTCCTCTTCACTCTGTAGACCTCCGACTACAAAATATAACAGCAGGTCAGGTCAGATGAGCTCAGTTTCATTGCAGTTCTTTATTCATACCCTCTGTGACGACCAGATGTTATGTCGTTTTTCTCTTCTTACGATATGCGAGTGAATGAAATCGTCATTTAGATCCCCTGGAAACAACGAGATGGCGGGTCCTCTGCCTTGCCGACTCCCTGTTCTCCTTGTTTCCAAGTACAGCACACTCATGATTGGACCGCCTCTTTCCCCAACTGTTGACGTCCCTTTGGATGCCGTTTGGTTATTTGATTACTTTTGGGCAGATTCGTGCGTGGTCTCGAATCGAAATGCAATATACACGGAGCCCCTGCTAGCGAAATGCAATAATACACGTGTTTTGCTTTTAGTTATGACACGCGATCGATGCGCATGAATTCAGTGACGTGCGGTGAGGTTCATGGCTGGTGACTCCTTCAGTGTCAGATTTACAAATATAAGAACCCAAAAGAGTAGTTTTATTCACTAATCAATTGCCAGCCAGCCTGCACATTGACTACTGGTTATGTTTCATATCTCATCAATGTTCTTTACACACACACAGGTAAGGCGCATATTCAGCTAAGAAAGAATGTTACATTTATAGCGGCGAGAGAGCGAGAACGGAGACAGCACATTTGCTCCTCACCCTCCATGTGTTCTAAATTTGCCTTTGCAATTTCACAATTCAAACTCATTCAATACAAATGAAAGTATAGGGTGGTGTACAAAAAAAAAAAACCTTAATTGAAATATTTCGTTTTTAGTTTTAGCTTTTAATTCTGACGTTTTAATCAATTTTAAAGCAGACTGTTCAACAAAAGGATAACAAGAAAAACAGAAGTATATTTTATTTAAGTTCAAATTTTAGTTGTCCCTTGGTTTGCAGCAAACCTTTTATTCTCCGCCGTTAGTCTTCCGTTATTTATCACCTCTTGTTTTGACTGAAAGTCCAGTTTTGAGAATTTGTTAAGCTTAAATATACAATCTTCCATTTTGGCAGTCAGTCGGAACAAAAGATAAAAATAAACGGAGTGCTGCAGTGCACTTGACATTCTGATCTCGCTAACTTATTGGTGCCTTTGTGTAGAAGAACAGCCGCAACGAGCACCTGTTGGGCTCACATGTGCCCCCTTCAGGGCGGCACGGTACTGTCGGCCTCACTCACCTTGTGCCTTTTCACTGTCTGATCAGCAAGACAAAATATGTCACACACATTCATTAAAGATATTAGCCAGACGGTGGAAAGTCAGGGTGTATAATAAACGTGTCTGCAAACCTTATATTGGCGACATACAGAGAGAGACAGCGACAGGCACGCGCCACTTGCACACATCAACCCCGTGAGTGAGGGAGAGCGCAGTCTGAGGGGAGGTGAAGCTCGTCTCGTCGCAACCGCACCTTGCGTTTCTCCTCTGTATTTGAACAGGAAATGCGCCAAATCAACGATTTAGACTTTAAAAATGATTAAAATTATTGGAATCAAACACATTTATAACACATTTATTTTATGTTACCATTATTAGTTTTTTACTTTTCATGATGATCCTGCCTCCCCTGACTGCACGTCCCTGCATAAATTAAAACGCAATACGCTTTGGCATTGCGTTTTAAACTGAGACGAAAGTCACGTGCGCCATTGTGAAAAGCAATCAATCGTTTGGATGATCCGTTTTTAACTACGACACAATTAAATCGTGTCAAAATGGAAAAGCCCACTTTGCTCGTGTATTGCATTTCAATGGAGTTAACCTGTTATAACAGCAGGTCAGATGAGCTCAGTTTCATTGCAGCTCTTTATTCATACCCTCTGTGATGACCAGATGTTATATCGTTTTTCTCTTCTTACGATATGCGAGTGAATGAAATCGTCATTTAGATCCCCTGGAAACAACGAGAGGGCTGGTCCTCTGTATTGCCGACTCCCTGTTCTCCTTCTTTCCAAGTACAGCACACTCATGGTTGGACCGCCTCTTTCCCCAACTGTTGACACCCCTTTGGATGCCGATTGGTCATTTGATTACTTTTGGGCAGATTCGTGCATGGTCTCGAATCAAAATGCAGAACACATGGAGCTGCTGCTAAGTGAAATACAGTAATACGCTTGCTTTGCTTTTAGTTATCACACGCGATCGATGTGCATGAATTAAAACGCAATACATTCACGTGCCATTGTGAAAAGCAATCAATCGTTTGGTTGATCCGTTTTTAACTACGACACAATTAAACCGTGTCAAAATGGAAAAGCCCACTTTGCTTGTGTATCGCATTTCAATGGAGTTAATGCGCTGGATTCCATTTTATTTGGGTACAAATCATCCTGCATAAGGCAATAACATGAAAAAATCAAGAGTGGAGCAGTGGAGCAGCACAAGGAACAGGCCTGTCACCTCTCCTCTTCACTCTGTAGACCTCCGACTACAAATATAACAGCAGGTCAAGGTCAGATGAGCTCAGTTTCATTGCAGCACTTTATTCATACCCTCTGTGACGACCAGATATTATATCGTTTATCTCTTCTTACGATACGCGAGTGAATTAAATTGTCATTTAGATCGCCGGTTTACACCCATACTGTACAACGAGAGGACTGGTCCTCTGTATTGCCGACTCCCTGTTCTCCTTCTTTCCAAGTACAGCACACTCATGGTTGGACCGCCTCTTTCCCCAACTGTTGACGCCCCTTTGGATGCCGATTGGTCATTTGATTACTTTTGGGCAGATTCGTGCATGGTCTCGAATTGAAATGCTGTACACACGGAGCTGCTGCTAAGTGAAATGCAGTAATACGCTTGCTTTGCTTTTAGTTATAACACGTGATCAAGGCACATGAATTAAAATGCAATACATTCACGTGCCATTGTGAAAAGCAATCAATCATTTGGTTGATCCATTTTTAACTACGACACAATTAAATCGTGTCAAAATGGAAAAGCCCACTTTGCTCATGTATTGCATTTCAATGGAGTTAACCTGTTATAACAGCAGGTCAGATGAGCTCAGTTTCATTGCAGCTCTTTATTCATACCCTCTGTGACGACCAGATATTATTTAGTTTTTCTCTTCTTACGATACGCGAGTAAATTAATTGTCATTTAGATCGATGGTTTCCACCCATACTGTACAACGAGAGGACTGGTCCTCTGTATTGCCGACTCCCTGTTCTCCTTCTTTCCAAGTACAGCACACTCATGGCTGGACCGCCTCTTTCCCCAACTGTTGATGCCCCTTTGGATGCCGATTGGTCATTTCATTACTTTTGGGCAGATTCGTGCATGGTCTCGAATCGAAATGCTGTACACACGGAGCTGCTGCTAAGTGAAATGCAGTAATACGCTTGCTTTGCTTTTAGTTATGACACGTGATCAAGGCACATGAATTAAAATGCAATACATTCACGTGCCATTGTGAAAAGCAATCAATCGTTTGGATGATCCGTTTTTAACTACGACACAATTAAATCGTGTCAAAATGGAAAAGCCCACTTTGCTCGTGTATTGCATTTCAATGGAGTTAACCTGTTATAACAGCAGGTCAGATGAGCTCAGTTTCATTGCAGCTCTTTGTTCATACCCTCTGTGATGACCAGATGTTATATCGTTTTTCTCTTCTTACGATATGCGAGTGAATGAAATCGTCATTTAGATCCCCTGGAAACAACGAGAGGGCTGGTCCTCTGTATTGCCGACTCCCTGTTCTCCTTCTTTCCAAGTACAGCACACTCATGGCTGGACCGCCTCTTTCCCCCAACTGTTGACACCCCCTTTGGATGCCGATTGGTCATTTGATTACTTTTGGGCAGATTCGTGCATGGTCTCGAATCAAAATGCAGAACACATGCAGCTGCTGCTAAGTGAAATACAGTAATACGCTTGCTTTGCTTTTAGTTATCACACGCGATCGATGTGCATGAATTAAAACGCAATACATTCACGTGCCATTGTGAAAAGCAATCAATCGTTTGGTTGATCCGTTTTTAACTACAACACAAAATGTGCCAAAATGGAAAAAGCCCACTTTGCTCGTGTTTTGCATTACAATGGAGTTAACGCATTGGACTGAATTCGATTTGGGTACAAATTATCTTGCATAAGGCAATAACTTGAAAAAATCAAGAGTGGAACACTGGAGTCACAGCGAGCACATGTGTGGTGGCAGAGTGTCTGAAATGCAGAGTTAAAGCTTCCACTAATCCACCTTAATAGAAGGAAGACTGTCTGTCTGTGTGTTCGTCCATTTGCTATGTATCTGTATCTGATATGGGGCGGCACGGTGGCGCAGTGGGTAGCGCTGCTGCCTCGCAGTTAGGAGACCTGGGTTCGCTTCCCAGGTCCTCCCTGCGTGGAGTTTGCATGTTCTCCCCGTGTCTGCATGGGTTTCCTCCCACAGTCATGTCCCAAAGACATGCAGGTTAGGTGCATTGGCGATTCCACATTGTCCCTAGTGTGTGCTTGGTGTGCGTGTGTGTGTGTGCCCTGTGGTGGGTTGGCGCCCTGCCAGGGGTTTGTTTCCTGCCTTGCACCCTGTGTTGGCTGGGATTGGCTCCAGCAGACTCCTGTGACCCTGTAGTTAGGATATAGTGGATATATACAGGTTGGATAGTGGATGGATGGATGTATCTGATATTCCAAAAATGGCACATCACAAACATTTTTAGTAATAACATACATTGTATTTGTCATTCTAACAGATGGTGAATCACAAATGTTAATACTGCTTTCACAAATCCCATTTCAAATTGCATATAACAGAGACAAATGTATTGCATTTGACATGCCAACAGATGGCGCAGTGCAAGCGTTAACACTACTTTTTTGATTCCCATACCAAATGGCATACAAAGGAGACATATGCATTGCAATTGTCATTCCAACAGATGGCAAAGCACAAACATTAACACTGCTTTCATGAGTTCCACACCAAATGGCATATAACAGATAAAGTGGAACCTCGGGTCACGGACTTCTCGGACCACGTACAAATCAGGTTATGACCAAAAAGTTCACCAAACTTTTCCCTTCCGGTTCATACGCACCGATGATATCTACACATGTTCAGTTTTTTCCTGTGCATTCCCTGTGCAGCGAGCAAGCGACAGAGAGAGAGTGAGCGAGCACGAGAGCACGAGAACGTGAGCGAGCGAGAGAGAGAGCAACAGAGAGAGAGAGCAAGAGCGAGCGAGAGAGAGAGAGAGAGAGAGAGCGAGAAAGCGAGAGTGTGAGAGAGAGAGAGAGAGAGAGAGAGCAAGAGCGAGAACGAGAGAGAGAGAGTGAGAGTGAGAGAGAGAGAGTGAGAGTGAGAGAGAGAGAGAGAGAGAGAGAGCCCAAGCAGAAGAAGTAAACATTACAGAAGAAGTAAGTAAACATTTAGTTTACTATTACACTGTGCATTCTAAGGTATAATTAACTATTTTTGTGCTTAAAAATCTTTAAAAAAATATATATTTACATACAGCTCATACGGTCTGGAACAGATTAATTGTATTTACATACAATCCTATGGGGAACATAGCTTCCACTGTATTCCAACAGATGATGCATCACAAACATTAACACTACTTTTATGAGTCCCATACCAAATGGCATACAACAGAGATATATGTACTGCATTTGTCATTCTAACAGATGGCACAGTGCAAGCATTAACACTACTTTTTTGAGTCCCATACCAAATGGCATATAAAAGAGACACGTGTATTCAATTTGTCATTCCAACAGATGGCGAAGCGCAAACAATAACACTGCTTTTATGAGTCCTATACCAAATGGCATATAACAGAGACATATGTATTCAATTTGTCATTCCAACAGATGATGCAGCACAAACATTAATACTGCTTTTATGAGTCCCATACCAAATGGCATACAATAGAAATGTATGCATTGTATGGTTCTTTGCAAACGTTAACACTGAGGTCTACATTGATTGTTTAGATTTCAACCTGTCTTAGATGGGTAGAACAGCTAGTCATACTGAAAAAAACATGTACCAGTTTAAAAGTCCTGGATCTGCCTGGTCAGCTGAAGGTCTCTACTGGATATGAACTGTAGCCTCAGGACAAAAGAAATGCCAAGCACAACAGCTTGACGCATGTCATCATGTGAGGTAAGCTTCCCACACTGGCGGCCTCTCTTTTATACGAAAGTGGCTCTGTGCCCATTCATCATGACGGCTGTTGGGAAACATCGGCCCCCTTCAGGAATCCTGCATTGCACTTGTACCCATGGACATGTGTTTCTGATAGAAGAAATGAACTCCTGAGCCGCTTGCTGGTGGTCCGGGCCTCATACCTGGTCTGCCTTTCCCAAAGGATGCTTGATTCACCCTTGAGTCACGCTTCTCAAACTAATTCCTCTGAGACCTCTGCGTGATTTAATAGCAGCTGAATCCCTCATCTCACAGGCCTTTCTTAAGACCCGCTTTATCAGCACTGGCGCCAAGCGTAGACCCTAAGAGGCCAGACCCCCCACAATTAATTAATGACCCTCTAATAAATACCTTATCATTCAGTCGGCTGTCCGGAAATAAAATACCATGTTCAAGCTCTTGACACTCTTCACAGCCTGGGTCAGATATTTCGGTTACAATTTTTAATGCAATTCCGATCCAAAAATGGGAAAACTGGAAAGAAAAAATGCAGTATGAGGAGCAACGGAAACATCACTTGTTATAGCAACCATCACATCGCAGACTTCCCAGCTCTCGAGTGTTTAGAAGAGCGTCACAAAACTTTCCAGCTTTTCAAAAAGCTTTCTGCATCCAAGGATTTTCTGTGTTTAGTGATTTGATGCTATTTTTAACCATGTTATAAAAAACCAAATGAGCCCATAAATCCATTTAAAGAAAACACCATATACTTCTCTTCCTGTCATAAACCTTATAAAAGCCTAATAGACCCCCTGGCACATGGCACACAGGCAAGCCAACCCTTAAAAAGACAATGGTGACCCACAATTGTACAAACAGCAGTCAGGCCTGGCTTCTCCATCTGAAATTATTTAATGCATTCTGCTGATGATAAAATAATTAATTGAAAAGTATGTAATGGATGGCACACAGGCTGGCATCCCAGCTAGGGCTGAGCTGGGATCCTTACCCGGTCAGGAGGCCAATGTAATAGCAGGACCTGGGGAGATAATATCTGGTGAACATTTTCTTCCCCAGTCCACTAGATGGCAGCATTCTTTAGCGTCGGTACCCATTCAGATACCCACAGGGCATGCTGGGAACTGGAGTCCCACAGTACAGCCCTATTGGGTTGGGGGATGCTGCAGGGGTTTACAATCCTGACTCCGTGGGAATTCCACTTGACCCGGAAAAGACCTGCTAATGGACATTGTCCTGGCACCAAAGTGCTCCCGGGTCTGAGATAAAAGATCTCAGAGAGTCACAGTTGGGGTGATAATCATCTGGGGGCCGGAAGGAGGATGAAATCCACTTGTTCTGGAGTGTTTTGGCTGGCGTCTGTGCCTAAAAGTGTGGGTCGTTAATGAAAACAATTTGTTTGAACCCGGTACTGCGTGTGGTGTTATGGGTCCACAGCTCATTATTTAAATGAATAATCACCGTGCTCGCGGCTTAGCGAGGGGGCGTGGTGGCTGTAGCGTCTCAGGGAGATCAGGTGAGGGACTGCCCACATCCGTGATTGTTCCGGGGGCTAATGTGCTGCAGCTGCCATGTCCTCTCTGCATATATAGAGAAGCCCGAGATGGTTAGGGGGAGAAAGAAGAAAAAGAGAACGAGGTGAAAGAAAGAAAGAAAGAAAGAAAGAAAGAAAGAAAGAAAGAAAGAAAGAAAGAAAGAAAGAAAGAAAGAAAGAAAGAAAGAAAGAAAGATGGAGGTTACGGGAGGAAGCAAGCAAGAGAGAGAGAGCGTGCGCCAGTACAAGTGAGTGAGCGAGCGAAAGCAGGCTCGTGGCAGCTGAGCAGACAGCCTGGCGTTAGGCCGACACCCAGGGCGTAGTAGTGGTTGTCGCTCCTGCAGAGTTTGACCGGGAGACGGGTGACTCTCCGCAAGAATGCCACGGATGGCAGCGGGAGTCTGGACATGGGATATGGTGTCCTCCACGTGAGAGCCTTGGCCGTGGGAGGAAGTCCCAAGTCGTTGTCTGGAGGAGCCGACCGGAGCCAAGGATCGGTGAGGCAAGTCTGACAACAGTAGCAGGAGGAGTAGGCAGAAGGTCAGCTGAAATGAGAGCGTCTCGCCTGTTGAGTGGCCCAGACGGGAGGAGCAGGGGAGCCGCCAGAGTAACAAAGGATGCCGGGCTTAGTGGTCTTAACAGATTGCTTCAGGTGACATTTCACCTCGTTGTTTTTAGAGGATTTTTCTATTTATTGGTTTTTAACCTCCACACGTTTATTTATATGGATTGTTTATTGACTTTTGATTTATTGAACTTTGACTGCACTTGATTTGGACACTGTTTTTGATATCTTTTAATAAAAGCACTTTGCACTTTGTTACACCATCCCCTTGCTCATTGTTATTGCCTCACTGTCTAGCTCATCGGTGACATCACCGACGGTGTTGGGTTCAAGGGCTCCCTAACAACTGATGGGAGCATGGAGCTGAACCCGTATCGTCACACTGCGTTGGATGGCATTGTGTCTGTGGTTTGGGGCTAACTGGCGCCCCCTTGTGGTTACAATTGCTACAAAATGAAATTAATTTATGTCTATGATGCCCAGCATGCCTGCAGCCTTGAGCTTCTTTCATTACCCAGGAAGTATGAGTATTGATGGGCTAAAGTGAAGCAGGACACAAGCAACAAGTCATGGAGCAAAAATAGATAGATAGATAGATAGATAGATAGATAGATAGATAGATAGATAGATAGATAGATAGATAGATAGATAGATAGATAGATAGATAGATAGATACTTTATTAATCCCAATGGGAAATTCACATTCTCCAGCAGCAGCATACTGATACAATAAATAATATTAAATTAAAGATTGATAATAATGCAGGTGAAAAACAGACAATAACTTTGTATAATGTTAAATGTTAACGTTTACCCCCCCGGGTGGAATTGAAGAGTCGCATAGTTTGGTGGAGGAACGATCTCCTCAGTCTGTCAGTGGAGCAGGACGGTGACAGCAGTCTGTCGCTGAAGCTGCTCTTCTGTCTGGAGATGATCCTGTTCAGTGGATGCAGTGGATTCTCCATAATTGATAGGAGCCTGCTCAGCGCCCGTCGCTCTGCCACAGATGTTAAACTGTCCAGCTCCATGCCAACAATAGAGCCTGCCTTCCTCACCAGTTTGTCCAGACGTGAGGCATCCTTCTTCTTAATGCTGCCTCCCCAGCACACCACTGCGTAGAAGAGGGCGCTCGCCACAACTGTCTGATAGAATATCTGCAGCATCTTATTGCAGATGTTGAAGGACGCCAGCCTTCTAAGGTAGTATAACCGGCTCTGTCCTTTCTTACACAGAGCATCAGTATTGGCAGTCCAGTCTAATTTATCATCCAGCTGCACTCCCAGATATTTATAGGTCTGCACCATCTGCACACAGTCACCTTTGATGATCACGGGGTTTATGAGGGGTCTGGGCCTCCGAAAATCCACCACCAGCTCCTTGGTTTTGCTGGTGTTCAGGTGTAGGTGGTTTGAGTCGCACCATTTAACAAAGTCATTGATTAGGTCCCTATACTCCTCCTCCAGCCCATTCCTGATGCAGCCCACGATAGCAGTGTCGTCAGCGAACTTTTGCACGTGGCAGGACTCCGAGTTGTGTTGGAAGTCTGATGTATATAGGCTGAACAGGACCGGAGAAAGTACAGTCCCCTGTGGCGCTCCGGTGTTGCTGACCACAATGTCAGACGTGCAGTTCCCAAGACGCACATACTGAGGTCTGTCTTTAAGACAGTCCAAAAATGTGTTTATTTAAAAAGTCTGAACAGTGTTCTAAAACTGAGCGCAGCAGTCCTCATAAAAACAGCATGTAGCCAAAAATAAAAAGGATAAGCAGATCCATTAAATACAATAAAATCAAGAATGAAGGCGGTGAGAAGCGGCTTTCTTTCTCTCTGAGACCCTGTGCTTGTCTCTTTCTCTCTCCCGTCCTTGCTGCCCATCTTCGGGGTCTTCTCAGCAGTGAACTGGACCCCTTGACACATGTGGTCAGCCCTCTGTGGCTCACGTTCCCAGTCACCTACATCACCATCTGCTAGGACACTCTGAGCCGGGCTCCCTCATCCAATGATGCTCCCGATGCTCAACAGGAGCAAGCTGCCCCGGAAAGTCGTACCTCAGAGTTTCCTGACTCCATTACCTCCTGTCCACCCCACCAGCTCCATTATCCGGTTTGCCACTCTTCCTCTCTTGGTCTCCTCCTTGATTTTGTTCTTCCTTTCTGAATGATTGGGATAAGAACATAAATAACAAGTTAGTTAAGTCTGCAGATGACACCATTATCACCGCTGCCAACTAATCTCAACAGAAAGTCACTAACGCATGCTGAAAAAGTCACCAGAAGCCAGTGGGTGACGTAATTGCCTCATTTGCATATCCATATTAACCCTTTAGACTCCAATCCCATGCATCCTAGCCGTTGACACGGACCGACATTAAGCTAATTTTTCAAAGAAAGTACTGGAGATCATTCATTTACCGAGCACTATACTCGAAGTGCAGGCGCTTGCCGTTAAAATGATGTATTGCATGGGTCTACACACTTCTGCGTCGTTTTTTCTATCTGGCTGATCTTAAGCGTCACAGTCCAGACCACCCACCCTAGTCCCATATGGGAGAGTAAACTTCAAACCAAATCATAATTTCCTGTCATGTGGATCGTTAGAGAAGGCAATTTAAATATGAATGCGTCAAGGTCTGCTTTTGCTTGATATCTATTGGACCGCCAATTTGAAAATCAAAATGACGGACTTTTATTTTCACCAATCACACGGTTTAACATGTCAACTGCGCTCCATCAAACTGCAATGCATAGAACTGTTGTCAGCGACTTGAGGAAAGAAAAGTCGCTTATGTCAACTTGCCAGGCTCTTTTTTCTTTCTCATATACGAAGTATAGGGAAAGTATTATAATCATCCAAAAACTCGATTTCGAGATTTTGATGAATGTCGACGTTTTAGAACTCCTTAAGTCTGAAAATACCATTTTTGGAATTATGTCTGTGTGCCTGTCTGTATGTGTGTGTGTGTGTGTGTGTATGCGTGTGTGTGTGTGTAAACACGATAACAAACACGCTTTCAGTGAGGTCAACCTAATCAGTATGTACAAAACGTAGAGTTCTATCAACTTTGGAGCTATTTCCGCTAACCGGAAGTGGTACTTCACCTGAAACGTTTCCTCAAAAATATTAAAAATCTGATAATTTCACATCAAATTATGGTAAAGCAGCACATTCTACGCAATTTTTGTCTATTAGTATTTTTTCAAAAAACAACCGGCTTTTGAGATAATCGCAATTTTCCATTTGACTTTAAAATGGTAATACTTACATATTTGAGAACGTTTTTGCTTTATGCAAACGAAATTTTGTATTGCATTACACACAGTACTAAAGTCTCTTGTAACTTTTGAAACACTTCCACTTATTGCAGCGTTTCTCAACCTTTAAGTATTTGCGACCCGAGTTTTCATAACAGTTATAATCACGCCCCCCCAACGTTTTTTTGAAAGAATCCCACTAATACCAATTTGTTCTTTTTAAATTAATGATATATCATAGATGCATATTTTATTATACCTATTTAACTTTAATCGACATTTATCTATATTTATTTTTCTAGTATCAGAATGTAGTTTAAGTTAATTTGTTTTGGTTTCAATAGATGTATTTCTCATATTTTTGATTCTTGTTTTCTTTTTTTCACATCTTCGCGCCCCCCCCCCTTTTGTTACTTCATGCCCCCCCTAGGGGGGCTCGCCCCACAGTTTGAGAACCATTGACTTATTGAAAGTGGTAATTTACCTGAATTGTTCACCAAAATAAAATAATCATGACAATTTTTTTATTCATGCAGCTGCAGAGTTCGATTTATTCAACTTTACTTTTATAGTAATTGTTTAATATACTGTATTATTAATTTGATTGGATTTGTTGTTGATGGTTCTTTAATGTACATACCATATATACTCGTGGATAAGTTCTCCCACAGATAAGTCGGGACTTGTATAATTTCAGTATAATTTCTGGTATTTTATAATGTCGGTCATATACAGTAATCCCTCGCTACTTCGCGGTTCACTTTTCGCGGATTCACGACTTCACGGATTTTATATGTAAGCATATCTAAATATATAACGCAGATTTTTCGCTGCTTCGCGGGTTTCTGCGGACAATGGGTCTTTTTACTTCTGGTATTTGCTTCCTCAGTTGGTTTGCCCAGTTGATTTCATACAAGAGATGCTACTGGCGGATGGCTGAGAAGCTACCCAATCAGAGCACGCAGTTAAGTTCCTGTGTGCTGCTGATTGGCTCAGCGACGGAGTGCTGCATTAACCAGGAAGTCTCATCTCACTCATTCAGCATTAACGTGATCTTGCTACTGCATTCAGGGACTTATCACCTTCATCGTCATCATTTTTACTGCGCAGCATATTCATCACCATCATCACGTCATATATAGCTACGTGTACTTCGCTATACAGTAAGTGTAAACTTATCTACCGATTTCATATTGCTTAGCAGTTGTCCCTGTTATTAATAGAGTAAAGGGTGGGTTGTAAACAATACAGGGAGGGTTTAAAAACATCCAAATACATGTTAAATAATTAAATAAATATGGTGTCCCTACTTCGTGGAAATTCAGTTATCGCGGTCGGCCTTGGAACCTATCTCCCGCGATAAGTGAGGGATTACTGTATGTCAAATGCGGAAAACTCACGCTATTAGTCCAAGAAATTACAATATGCTAACGCTGATGGGAGCCAGAATGTCATTTTTTATATTCTCATCTTGACTTTTTTCCACCAAATCTGGGCGATGTCAGCAATGAGCATGGGGAAAGATGTCATCAACATATAAAGGCAATTGAAAACTAATATCAGGGAAAATTCACTCCGAGCATGATGGGTGAGTAACCACGGAGCACATGGCCTTTTTTTATATGTATTGTGCCTACGTGACCACACGGTGATACCCAAACTATTCCAAAGCGACGTTTGCACTGATTTGTGTTTTTTGTATCTCACATTGTCATACACCTTTATTGTAAGAGCATCCCTTATCTACGATGGAGCGTTCGATCAGAAGAAAATATGAAGCTGGTTTGAAATTAAACATCGTCGAAGTTGCAAAAGAAATTGGTAACTGTGCTGCTGCAACAAAATTCGATGCATCTGAGAAACTGGTGCGAGATTGGAGGAGGAAGATGTAAAAAAGATGTTGTATTTTTAAATGGGCATATAAGTCGGGTCTAATTTTATGATCGATTTTTCGGGTTTCAAGACCCGACTTATATGTGAGTATATACGGTAATATAAAAATATAATCATTGTCTTGCAGTTTGCTCCTCAAATATCCATCCTCATATCTGAGTATACGAGAATGTCGAGGGGAGACCAATCCCGATTTTTTAAAGCGGTGTGAAAAGTTGCTAGATATAGCGACAAATTCACCAAGTTGGCAACACTGATCAATATAGGAGGACTGGCAGATAACACTGGTCAACAAGCATTTCGCTACTGGGATTTTTTCAGCTGTACTTTAATAAATTTCACTTGCTGACTTCAAATCTGAAAACCATTTTCATCCAGCACATCCCATTTTTTTAGTTATGATAATCAAGGTCTTGGACAACAAGGCAGTAAAAAGTCAATAATCTGTTCGATAAAAATACCAGAAATTCCACTAGGGGTGCCATTGAGATAAAAGAATTTGCCACACCTTAAAAGCAACTGTGAGTTCCTTTACCTTGTTATTATTAATTCTATTTAAAAATTATTCAATTTTTAATTAGCAGAAAAAATATTTAAATGACTCTAAAGCAGGGGTGGGCAAAGTCATTCCTGGAGGGCCGCAGTGGCCGTGGGTTTTTGTTCCAACCTAGTTGCTTGATTAGAAAACAATCCTTGCCAATAAATTACATTACATGGCTTGTTAGTGCTTTAACTCTGCTATGTCAAGTCATTCTCATATCCTAGATTTATTTTCCATTCTAAGGATATCATCCAAATACTTTGAAGTGTAAAACGGATGGGTAATTCTCAATCCTTCTCTTTTTTCTCTTCTCTTTCCTTCCAAGTATTTAATTAAACAAAATAGTGTGTGATAAATACACACAGGTGAAAAAGGTAACAAGCAAAATGGATAACTGCTCGTTTTTTTTGTCATTTGCATCTTATTGCTAATAAGGAGCAATTAAAAACCGAGAATGCAGCTGTTTAAGACTTAAATAAGCAATAAGGGTTCAAAATCTTAACGAGGGAGATAACTAAAATGAAGCAGAAGTGTTTCTAGAGCAATAAGTGCTTCTTATTAAGCAATTGAGTTGGAAACAAAAACCTGCAGCCACTGCGACCCTCCAGGATGACTTTGCCCACCCCTGCTCTAAAGTATAATGACGCAACTCCAGACATGACGCCGCAGCAGGTAGTCGGTTTTACTGTTTCCTTCACATAACATTGCATTTCAGGACCTTTCTTTAGTTCGATTCACATTACTTGAAAATGTTGTCAAGTAATGGACAGAAACGGCGATGCGTTTCAGCATGTAAGAAACAAGTTTGGTCTCGAGAAGAGTGAAGCCAAAATTAAGGGAGGTGTTTTTGTTGGTCCTGAAATCCGTGAACTGAGGTTTGACAAGGAGTTCAAAAGGAAACTGCAGTCAAACCGAATCAGTAGCATGGGAAGTATTTGTGCGGGTTGTCCAGAATTTTCTTGGGGGTCAGAGAGCAGAGAATAATGCTGAGCTTGTGGATAGATAGATAGATAGATAGATAGATAGATAGATAGATAGATAGATAGATAGATAGATAGATAGATAGATAGATACTTTATTAACCCTTTAACCACCAACTCCCTAAATATTCCCCACGCCAGGCGAAATCTGAACAATTTTCGTTTTTTTACTTTTTTACATTTATTCAACCAGTTTTGACCACTAAATGTTGTGCAAGTTCTAGAAATGGGCAAACACATACAACTGGAGTACCAGTTATCCATCCAAATGGTGTACCCATTGTCCAATAGTGGTAGGGCAAGGTACACAACAATTTTCTCTGAAAGTCCAAAGTCCTTACATTCATCTGGCAACACTGCTGAAATACTACTCATAGGATCCTCTTTGCCAGTGTATACACGAAATCTATAAATGTAACCTGAATTCTCAGCTAAGCAAAACATCTTGATACCAAACCGTGCCCTTTTCAATGGTAGATACTGTCAAAACTGTAAGCGGCCCTTCCACAACAATAAACTTTCATCAACTGCAAACTGACGGTCCTGGCATGTAGGGCAACTGAAATGTTTCAAATAAATGGTCAATCAAAGGACGTAGCTTGAACAAGCGGTCGCGGTTTGGATCTTTCTTATCTGGCTCATTTCTGTTGTCATTCAAATGAAAGAATTTCAGCAGCAAAGAGAATCGGTTACGTGTCATGATAGCTGGAAAAATAGGTGTTGCATACATAGGATCTGTAGACCAGTACATCTCAATATCTGGTTTTCTGATTATTCCCATCAACATCAAAATCCCAATGAATTTTTTCATTTCGTTTTCATCAGTGTCTACCCAAGCACGAACAGGGGAATGTGGAGGTAAATTGGGATTTTTCTCAATAAACTGTGCTGCATACAGATTTGTCTGATGAACAAAATGTCTGATCAAATCAGGTGACACAAACAGCTCATAAAACTGCTCAGCAGTGTAATTGTTTACATCAATAGTAAAGCCACACGTTGCCTCAAACAGATGCAGAAAAGGTAGTTCACCTCGGGCAGCAGTCCAGTTGAGATGCTGGGGATACACCAACTCATCGCCGTCATCCGATGCGTCTTCATTCACAGTATCATGCAGCGCACGTTGCTGCTCATCATTGTCGCTAAAATCTTCTTCAGAACTGCTACAATCATGATCAGAATTGTCCAAAATCACCTGCAAAGTCTCACTTGAAGTCAGTTTACGTTTCGCCATATTCACAGCTGTCACTTCCGAATCACGTCACATAACCGGCCAAAACAACCACAGAGTTGTCGAAATACAATGTAGTAATAATACCCATGCCAAACCGTCAGTTATACTACGCGCCAGGCATTCACATAACCACAGGCAAATGTGCCGGATAATTCCGGCAGTATGGCGTTTGCAATAAAACAACGATGCCGGATATATCCGGCAGAGGGCGGTTAAGGGATTAATCCCCAAGGGGAAATTCATATACTCCAGCAGCAGCATACTGATAAAGAACAATATTAAATTAAAGATTGATAACAATGCAGGTATAACAGACAATAACTTTGTATAATGTTAATGTTTACCCCCTAGGGTGGAATTGAAGTGTCGCATAGTTTGGGGGAGGAACGATCTCCTCAGTCTGTCAGTGGAGCAGGACGGTGACAGCAGTCTGTCGCTGAAGCTGCTCCTTTGTCTGGAGATGATCCTGTTCAGTGGATGCAGTGGATTCTCCATGATTGACAGGAGTCTGCTCAGCGCCCGTCGCTCTGCCACGGATGTCAAACTGTCCAGCTCTGTGCCTACAATAGAGCCTGCCTTCCTCACCAGTTTGTCCAGGCGTGAGGCGTCCCTCCTCTTTATGCTGCCTCCCCAGCACACCACCGTGTAGAAGAGGACGCTTGCCACATCCGTCTGATAGAACATCTGCAGCATCTTATTGCAGATGTTGAAAGACGCCAGCCTTCTAAAGAAGTATAGTCGGCTCTGTCCTCTCTTGCACAGAGCATCAGTATTGGCAGTGCAGTTCAGTTTATCATCCAGCTGCATTCCCAGGTATTTATAGGTCTGCACCCTCTGCACACAGTCACCTCTGATGATCGCGGGGTCCAATAGGGGCCTGGTCCTCCTCATATCCACCACCAGCTCCTTGGTTTTGCTGGTGTTCAGTTGTAGGTGGTTTGAGTCACACCATTTAACAAAGTCCTTGATTAGGTTCCTATACTCCTCCTCCAGCCCACTCCTGATGCAGCCCATGATAGCAGTGTTGTCAGCTAACTTTTGCACGTGGCAGAAACCCTAACCCTAACCCTAACCTTAATTTCAATTTATTGCAGATGTTGAAGGATGCCAGGCTTCTAAGGAAGTATAGTCGGCTCTGTCCTTTCTTGCACAGAGCATCAGTATTGGCAGTCCAGTCCAATTTATCATCCAATTTATCATTGGAGAACCTGATGAAGCGTATCAGCTGATGGGAGCCAGAATGTCATTTTTTACATTCTCATCTTGACTTTTTTACACCAAATCTGGGCGATGTCAGTGATGAGCATGGGGAAAGATTTCATCAACATATAAAGGTGATTGAAAACCAATATCAGGGAAAATTCACTCCGAGCATGATAGGTGAGTACTGTTGGCTCTTGCAAAGAGAGACGGATGTGCAGTACAAGCGCCTCACACCTTTCTGAGCATGCAGACCTCACTTTTACATTGAGGTAAATTGACATAAACATTTTAGACACCACATGGGCTGGACCGGCATTGCAGGGAAAAGAGGGGAT
Organism: Erpetoichthys calabaricus; assembly: GCF_900747795.2. NCBI lineage: Eukaryota > Metazoa > Chordata > Cladistia > Polypteriformes > Polypteridae > Erpetoichthys > Erpetoichthys calabaricus. The sequence goes on along the minus strand of NC_041396.2, from coordinate 9,835,620 downwards.
GGTTCCTTATCCGGACAGGAGGCTCCTAGAATCCAGACAGGCATCCTGACCAGGGAAGAGAGACGAACCAGACACAGAAGAGGTGGCCAGAACAGATGGACAGACAGCCCACAGGAAATGAAAGAGGTTGCTGGGGACTTTCAATTCCTCCCAGGCACTAGATGGCAGCAGCCATCCATGACAGCGCCCATTCAGGAACCAGCAGGGAATGTTGGGAGATGTAGTTAGGCAATACAGCCCTGCTGGGGACCATGAGTGCCGCAAGGGGCCACTGTAAGGAGATGCACTCCCCAATAAATGGGAAGTGCTTCCATCGGCCAATCGCCCTGGCACCAGAAGTACTCCCGGGTCCGTAATACAAGGGACCGCACTCCCTTATCCAGGCGGGTTACAGCTGGGAGGACATAGAGCAACACTTGACTGGAGGAGGGTAGTGCAGTGGTGAGAAGAAGAGAGGTATTGTGGAGAGAGAGAATCTATCCTGTGTACGTGCTCTTGTATTACTTTTGGAGGATTTTGATTAATAAACCTTCCATTATTTGAACCCAGGACTCAGTATGATCGTGTCTGGGGCTTGCTGACACCACTGGTTCCATTGCAATTGGCGTAGTCGGCAGGATCTTCTGGCTGTCTGGTTGGCAGAAAACTCGTTCTATTACAAAATTTATTGTGATGATATTTAAAAGTGTCTAAACATCAATGATGTGTATCTCAAAAACCTGATGGGCTAGCTTAAATCCAATTTCATATATAAAATCAGTGTAAAAACTTAATAAAGAACTGGTCTGACGTTCCCAGTAGCAAACAAAAAATATTTGAGAATCCATTGGACCATCACACAGGGATAGCAGAACAGGCTTGGACAGATGAAATTTAATGTCAGTAACATAGGAAGTAACAATGTGAGGTTTGAATACACAATGGGAGGTCTGAAGATCCAAAGGACACCTTATGAGATATGATCAACTACTTTTTGGATAAGGTGGGAACTTGAAAGTTATCTCAATGTGAATGAAGGGGTTCGGAAGAATCGGATGGCTACCTACAATATATCTATAAGTTTGGAAAATGTAGGAGACTCTGAGCATATAAAGAGGGAAATGTTAAATGTTCCACTACTCGGCCTGTAGCTCTGTGATCACCGCTGTTGTAACTTATCGCAGAAACAGCTCATCAGAAGATGGAAGAAATATGGAGCAAGGATAAATGTAAGGTGGAAAGGACTCAGAACTGGCCTGTCTCTAATAAATGTGGAATGTTCGATTGCTTTTAAATAAGTTGGATGAACGTCTACGTGTTGTGGTGAGTTACGGACTATTCCTGGTACTGTGGCATTTGTTTATTGTGGAGAACCAGGTTAAACGTAGTCCAGGCACTATTTAATGTTTTCATCTGAGATGATCAGACAGAATGGCCACTTTTTGTAGTGCTCTAATGTTCTCTGTTAATGACACACTGAACACCAGAACAGCACCCTCTAACGATATCCAGGGACCTCGACAAGACTGAACTTCTGAATTTCAAGTCCTAAGCACCCTTGTAGGTTTCACATCTGGATTACCATTTGAGGACCACTGCCACCTATTGTATGAGGAATGGAATGACTCCCGATCCTCTGCTGATCTTAGTCCTTCCATTAAATCATACCAGTCGGGTCCTTAAACTGGCCTCCAGTCTGTGTAATGCTTCATCCTCCAATCCGGCCAGGATTCCCATTCTACTCCTACACTATCTAGTCAGAAGCTAAATAAGGTGTCCCGCAGGGCTCAGTACTCAGACCTTTGCTGTTTTCATTTTACATATTTTCATTGGGAATTATGGTTAGAAAGCAAATCATTAATTTTCAATTATACCTTTCTTTCAGACCTAATGATGTTTCTATGAAGATTCAGCTAATTAGCTGTGTCAGTGATTTAAAAGAGTGGATGGATGAGAATGGCTTTTCTCTGAATACACACAGAAATGTTAATTATTGAAGGGAATGATGAAACCGGAACAACATTCTGTCACTTTTTACGTCCATTGGAATCGGCACGAAATGTAGGTGTTATCTTTGAAGCTACCATGTCATTTAAAAATACGTTACAAAATTATCCAAATCTTGCTTTTTCCATCTTAAAAATGTTGGAAAATTAATATATTTTTTTAATATGCAAGAAACTGGGAAATTAATTCCTGCACTTATTGCTACTAGGATGTACTACTGCAATGTGGTTTCCACTGGATGTTGAAATCATTCTTTATGAAGCTTTCAATTAATTCAAATGGCTGCTGCAAGTATTATTACAAGAACCAAAAAGTACAAACACATAATTCCAGTTCTCAAGTCCTTACATTTGACAGTTTACAGTGTTACAGTGTTACAGTTTAATGCTAATTTTAAAATCCTCCTTTTAACTTATAAAGCCTTAAATGGCGGAGGCCTTGCTTACTTATCTGTGCTTATCATTTGTAACAAACCCGAATGCACTTTAAGATCTCAAGATCTCGGCCTGCTTAAGATCCCAAGGATTAATAACATAATAGTGGGAGGTCGAGCTTTTAGTTACAGGGCCTTGAAGCTGTCGACTGATCTTCCTGATAATTTAGGAGATGCCTCCTCAGCTGAAATCAGGCTGAAGACTCGCAACATTAGCCTGGCATACCCTGACTAGAGCTGCTAATCATTAATGCATGGTGCATTTCTGTTTGTTAACTATTTGTTCAAAAAATATAAGTAATACAATATTTAAAAACTGTTACTAACCCTCCTCTATTCTGTTTCTCTTCACAGTATCTGAATGTGGTGCTTGGTACTTCTGCTCTGCTGCCAAGCTGCTCTCTTTCCTATGAAGTAGACTATGCAGAACAATAAAGCATTTTCATAATATGCTCGTTATGGTATTTTCAAATGAAAATAATAACATTTTTTAATGCATGTGAGGTGTAACTCTAGCTTTAGTGCTGATTGAGTATCGACAGCACACTCGAGCATATGGTGTAAATTATTCCACGTAAAACGTGAGTTGGAGTACGCTTACATTTCAGATGTGTGAAGGTTCTGCACATGTGGGACACAAATCAAGCATGTAGCACAGATAAGGGGGGTGACATTCTAATCTATTATTGGCTATGGTAGCTCTGCAATGTCACTCTGGCTTTGCAAAGCATCATGGGGCGCTGGGGAAAAAAAAAAGTTTGTTAAGCTTGTCGCACAGCAAATTTTCAGAGAAAAATTTGGCAAAAAAAGTCACCGGCGAATCCAGCAAATTCAGTATAAAAAAACCTTAAATAAGGTGTCCCGCAGGACTCAGTACTCAGAACTTGGCTGTTTTCACTTTACATGTTTTCATTGGGAATTATGATTAGAAAGCATATCATTAATTTTCAATTATACCTTTCTTTTAGACCTAATGATGTTTCTATGAAGATTCAGCTAATTAGCTGTGTCAGTGAGTTAAAAGAATGGATGTGCCCTGTGTTGGCTGGGATTGGGTCCAGCAGACCCCCGTGACCATGTGTTCAGATTCAGCGGGTTGGAAAATGGATGGATGGATGGATGGATGGAAGAGAATGACTTTTCTCTGAATACACACAGAAATGTTGATAATTGAAGGGATGATGACACCGGAACAACATTCTGTCACTTTTTACGTCCGTTGGAATCGGCACGAAATGTAGGTGTTATCTTTGAAGCTACCATATCATTTAAAAATACGTTACAAAACTATCCAAATCTTGCTTTTTCCATCTTAAAAATGTTGGAAAATTAGTATATTTTCTTAATATGCAAGAAACTGGGAAATTAATTCCTGCACTTATTGCTACTAGGATGTACTACTGCAATGTGGTTTCCACTGGATGTTCAAATCATTCTTTATGAAGCTTTCAATTAATTCAAATGGCTACTGCAAGTATTATTACAAGAACCAAAAAGTACAAACACATAATTCCAGTTCTCAAGTCCTTACATTTGACAGTTTACAGTGTTACAGTGTTACAGTTTAATGCTAATTTTAAAATCCTCCTTTTAACTTATAAAGCCTTAAATGGCGGAGGCCTTGCTTACTTATCTGTGCTTATCATTTGTAACAAACCCGAATGCACTTTAAGATCTCAAGATCTCGGCCTGCTTAAGATCCCAAGGATTAATAAAATAATAGTGGGAGGTCGAGCTTTTAGTTACAGGGCACTGAAGCTGTCGACTGATCTTCCTGATAATTTAGGAGATGCCTCCTCAGCTGAAATCAGGCTGAAGACTCGCAACATTAGCCTGGCATACCCTGACTAGAGCTGCTAATCAGACATGCATACTGCGTTTCTGTTTGTTACCTGTTTGTTCAAAAATATAAGTAATACAATATTTAAAAACTGTTACTAACCCTCCTCTATTCTGTTTCTCTTCACAGCATGTGAATGGGGTGCTTGGTACTTCTGCTCTGCTGCCAAGCTGCTCTCTTTCCTAGGAAGTAGACTATGCAGAACAATAAAGCATTTTCATAATATTCTCGTTATGGTATTTTCAAATGAAAATAATAAAAGTTTTTAATGCATGTGAGGTGTAACTCTAGCTTTAGTGCTGATTGAGTATCGACATCACAACTCGAGCATATGATGTAAATTATTCCACGTAAAATGTGAGTTGGAGTACGCTTACATTTCAGATGTGTGAAGGTTCTTTACATGTGGGACACAAATCGAGCAGGTAGCACAGATCAGGGGGGTGACATTCTAATCTGTTATTGGCTATGGTAGCTCTGCAATGTCACTGTGGCTTTGCAAAGCATCATGGGGTGCTGGGGAAAAAAAAAGTTTGTTAAGCTTGCTGCACAGCAAATTAAATAAGGTGTCCTGCAGGACTCAGTACTCAGAACTTTGCTGTTTTCACTTTACATGTTTTCATTGGGAATTATGATTAGAAAGCATAACATTAATTTTCAATTATACCTTTCTTTTAGACCAAATAATGTTTCTATGAAGCTTGAGGTAATTAGTTGTGTCAGTGAGTTAAAAGAGTGGATGGAAGAGAATGACTTTTCTCTGAATACACACCGAAATGTTGATAGTTGAAGGGAATGATGACACTGGAACAACATTCTGTCACTTTTTACGTCTGTTGGAATCAGCCCGAAATTTAGGTGTTATCTTTGAAGCTACCATGTCATTTAAAAATACATTACAAAACTATCCAAATCTTGCAAATTCAGTATAAAAAAATCTTTTGGCACATTTTGTCAATCAGCTCTAGGAAAAATGCCATTGAATCTGGTAAACGGGTACCTCTGCCAGTGGCAACTGATGGTCTTTGTGTTCTTGTTTTGGCAGAACATTTTGAAAGATGGGTGATTGTTTGATTCTGTTTAACTCTCCATCCATCCATCCATCCATTTTCCAACCCGCTGAATCCGAACACAGGGTCACGGGGGTCTGCTGGAGCCAATCCCAGCCAACACAGGGCACAAGGCAGGAACCAATCCCGGGCAGGGTGCCAACCCATCGCAGGACACACACAAACACACCCACACACCAAGCACACACTAGGGCCAATTTAGAATCGCCAGTCCACCTAACCTGCATGTCTTTGGACTTTGGGATGAAACCGGAGTGCCTGGAGGAAACCCACGCAGACACGGAGAGAACATGCAAACTCCACGCAGGGAGGACCTGGGAAGAGAACCCGGGTCTCCTAACTGCCAGACAGCAGCGCTACCACTGTGCCACCGTGCCGCCCTCTGTTTAACTCTAATTTTATTAATTAATTTATATCTTGTATTGGTTCTTTCTATTTCTTTACCTCTGCTTCCTATTCAGTTAAATTTAGGAATGATTCATCAGATTAGCGAATTGCCCTCAGCCCTAATCTGGGATCCTGAGTTGGTTTGTCATGTGGTGGGTGAGGCAATGCGCTGTATTAGCATGTGCTCCTAACCTCTCCAGTTTTACAAAACTGACAGTAACTTTTGTTTTGCAGTTGTGAAACACAAAGCTCATTAAAAAGACTTTTTCGGGATTTAAGTTTTTTTTTGTGTGTGAGAAATAAGTGACGCTGCCCTGTAGGGCCTCGATCGCACCTCTGTATTTACTTGTGTTCTCTACCTTCAGGTAATCCGTATCACGCTGGGAAAATCGATGCTGTTTAACCCTCTTGTTCATTTCTGGTCAGGCAGATACAGACATGAGTGTTACAGTTAGGTCCATAAATATTTGGACAGAGACAACTTTTTTCTAATTTTGGTTCTGTACATTACCACAATGAATTTTAAATGAAACAACTCAGATGCAGTTGAAGTGCAGACTTTCAGCTTTAATTCAGTGGGGTGAACAAAACGATTGTATAAAAATGTGAGGCAACTAAAGCATTTTTTGAACACAATCCCTTCATTTCAGGGGCTCAAAAGTAATTGGACAATTGACTCAAAGGCTATTTCATGGGCAGGTGTGGGAACGTCTGTCGTTATGTCCTTATCAATTAAGCAGATAAAAGGCCTGGAGTTGATTTGAGGTGTGCTGCTTGCATGTGGAAGATTTTGCTGTGAACAGACAACATGCGGTCAAAGGAGCTCTCCGTGCAGGTGTAAGAAGCCATCCTTAAGCTGCGAAAACAGTATAAACCCATCTGAGAAATTGTTACAATATTATGAGTGGCAAAATCTACAGTTTGGTACATTCTGAGAAAGAAAGCAAGCACTGGTGAACTCAGCAACGCAAAAAGACCTGGACGTCCACGGAAGACAACAGTGGTGGATGATCGCAGAATCATTTCCATGGTGAAGAGAAACCCCTTCACAACAACCAACCAAGTGAACAACACTTTCCAGGAGGTAGGCGTACTGATATCCAAGTCTACCATAAAGAGAAGACTGCATGAAAGTAAATCCAGAGGGTGCACTGCAAGGTGCAAGCCACTCATAAGCCTCAAGAATAGAAAGGCTAGATTGGACTTTGCTAAAGAACATCTAAAAAAGCCAGCACAGTTCTGGAAAAACATTCTTTGGACAGATGAAACCAAGATCAACCTCTACCAGAATGATGGCAAGAAAAAGTATGGAGAAGGTGTGGAACAGCTCATTATCCAAAGCATAGCACATCATCTGTAAAACACAGTGGAGGGAGGCAGTGTGATGGCTTGGGCGTGCATGGCTGCCAGTGGCACTGGGACACTAGTGTCTATTGATGATGTGACACAGGACAGAAGCAGCCGAATGAATTCTGAGGTGTTCAGAGACATGCTGTCTGCTCAAATCCAGCTAAACGCAGTCAAATTGATTCATGATACAGATGGACAATGACCCAAACCATACAGCCAAAGCAATCCAGGAGTTTATTAAAGCAAAGAAGTGGAAAATTCTTGAATGGCCAAGTCAGCCACCTGATCTTAACCCACTTGAGCAGGCATTTCACTTGTTGAAGACTAAACTTCAGACAGAAAGGCCCACAAACAAACAGCAACTGAAAGCCGCTGCAGTAAAGGCCTGGCAGAGCATTAAAAAGGAGGAAACCCAACATCTGGTGATGTCCAGGAGTTCAAGACTTCAGGCTGTCATTGGCAGCAAAGGGTTTTCAACCAAGTATTAGAAATGAAGAACATTTGATTTCCAGTTATTTAATTTGTCCAATTACTTTTGAGCCCTGGAAATGAAGGGATTGTGTTAGAAAAAATGTTTTAGTTGCCTCACATTTTTATACAATCGTTTTGTTCACCCCACTGAATTAAAGCTGAAAGTCTGCACTTCAACTGCATCTGAGTTGTTTCATTTAAAATTCATTGTGGTAATGTACAGAGCCAAAATTAGAAAAAAGTTGTATCTGTCCAAATATTTATGGACCTAACTGTATGTAGAGTGTGTGAACTACAGTAGTGACAAGCCCATCAGCGGATTTTCCTTGATATTTAATTGTTTGTATTGTAACAAGGCGCTATATAAGCACCGACCCGACACAGACTCACAACGGAGGCATGTGAAAAGTAAATAAAAAGTTTTATTTTTTCTTCAGTCGTCTTCCCTGTGTCCCACTGACCCAACACAGTCCCAAGCACAAAACACAACACAAGCACAACAATCCTTTAGCACCACCACTCCTCCCGTCAAGCTTCATCCTCTTCCTCCCGATTCTGGCCGCTGAGTGGTGTTTGCTGGCTCCTTTTATAAAGTGCTCCAGGTGCTTGATTGCCGCAATCCGGCTGCACTTCTGGGTGGGGCGAAACTAGTGCCCAGAATAGCCTAGCAGCTTCACCCCCTGGTGGTGCCTGCAGAATTTAACAGAGCTGCACCAAACTCCAACCCCCATGAAGCCCTGCGGGAGTCCGAGGTACCGCTGCAACCCAGGGAGGCTGCCACCTAGTGTCCAGGGGAGATGAGATATTGGGATTCCCATGCTTGCTCCCCTGGAACATATGCTGCAGGGGCGTCCCGGACGGGCATCGGCCCCTGGCCACCCGTCACAGTATATTTGTGAGCTTTCGTTTTTGGGTCAATGGATTGATGGATGATTGGTGGTTCCTGTTCTTATATCATAATTCATTATTGGTTTGCTGTGCCCTGTTGAAGAGGTTTTCCTCAAAGCACGTTGGCCAGATCTACACCTTGCATCACTGAACAGTTTCTAAATCCAGTGACACTTCTTCTTATGTTATACCTGCTTATGCTTCATGATGTTTTTTCTCATAATTATTGTCAACAACTTGGGCTAGCTCTTAGTTCTTTTTCTAGTTGGCTCACACTATTTATTATTTTTTCTATTTTTGTTTTTGATTGTTTGCTCTCTATCTATTTTATATTTATGTGGTTGTTTATACAATATTTACAACAGAGGCGGCCTTAGGGGTGTGCTTAGGGCTGACCAATCCCACTCGGGGCCGGTTATGTTAAATGCTATTACCGATATGTGTGGATTATATAAAGTTGGAGCGTGAATTTAATAAAAAGAATGTTTAACATACACCAGATTTTCTCATTACAGTATTCAGCTAAATTATTGCAAGATAACACGAGGACTTTATCAAAATATAACAACACTAGACAAAGAGCCCATTTCGACAACGTTAGATGAAACGGGCACGAGTTTGTGTCAGCAGTGTATGAAGAACAAATGATAAGTAACGAAGGAGTTGTTTTGTAATGATTGTAGTCCGCTTTACTCATTACTGTACAGGCTTGTACTGTTAGTTGATGAATTTTCCAGGCCTATAGTATAATATTGAATGATGAATGTTCCAGTACAATATGGAATAGTAATAAGTATAAGCACCACAAACCTGATATAGGTGTATTGAATGAATGCGTAATTGAATCAGAATGCGTAATTAGGCCTCGAGCTGTAGTCGAAATCGCCTTTCAGGCCTCTAGAGCTTTAATCGAAGTCGCCTTTCTCTTTGAATTTTTGCGGCTGTAAATCCGCCGCCGGCTGTGATGTTGGGGTTGGATGTCGGTCTCGTAAGGTTTTTCGGGCAGCTGCGCAAAAGGCGACTGCGCATTCGGCTTCGGACGGACGTGAGTGAGTGAGTGAGTGAGTGAGTGAGTGAGTGAGTGAGTGAGTGAGGAGGCAGGCAAATTATGTATTAAGATAATCTATTCCAAAAGTGCAATTCATAATTCATGACAATACCACGACAGTGCGAAATGCGATACGGTGTCCCATGCGGAAATTAGCAGGGCCTCTTCTAGAAAAGTTCCCCAAGTTGCAAGTATACTCTGAGTCTTGATATACAGGATGTCATAGTCATAACTCACATTGATGTCATGTCAGCCGGTTATTATGTTTTTGTGCATTAATATCCACACATGTTTATGGCCTACAAATTAAAATGTAAATCTCAGTGTTTCGACAGGAAGTGTGACAATAACGTAGAGGTATCATCATGAAATCTCTTACAAGTTTCCAGGTTCAGAGACAAAAATCCACTTTTCTTGCCTTCCGATTAGGAAAGTCGTTGATGAAATCTTTGTAGTTTAATCTGGATCTGCAATGTAACCCAGTGACTATTTTAGGAAGGGATTATACGGGTGAAGAAAGTGGACTATGGAACAATTTTCAAAGATGTACATGTACGGAATTTGTCCTGGAAGAGGGATTTTAAAAGGGTTCCTATTTGAAGCATCTTAAATAAATATATATATACTGGGGACTATAACTTGACAAATCCACTCGAACGGGACATGTGGACCTCAAAAACAGGGGCCCCCTTAGGCGTGGGGCCTGGGGCGGTCACTTCACTTCCTACCCCCAAATGCCTCTTCTGATTTACAATATATGTACTTCCTAATTTTTTGTATCATTCATTGACATGTATAGAACATTTATTTTTACTTTCTCATATACGAAGTATAGGGAAAATATTGTAATTGTCCATAATTTTGATCTCGAGTTTTTGTTCAATCGCAACGTTTTAGACCTCCCTGAGTCTGAAAATATCGTTTTTTGTATTATGTCTGTGTATCTGTCTGTGTGTGTGTGTAAACACGATAACTTGAGAATGCTTTGAATGAGGTCAACCAAATTTTGCATGCATATATTACATCCAAAACTCAAGTTTCTATCAAGTTTTGGGCCACTTCCGCTAACTGGAAGTGGTACTTTATCTGAAAATTAATACAGTAGCAAAACACTTATCAAAAATAACATCTTAAACCTATACATATAATAACAATATGACCATTTTATTCTGTTTACCCATACGAATGACTCATCCCTATGTCTGAGTATACGAGAAAGTCGAGGGGAGGTCACTCCCAATTTTGAGTTTTGTTTTGCTGTGTGTACACGCTTTGTTGTATTACATGTGCTAATAGTGTAATAAAGGCAATTACAGTTTGTTTGTCCTACACTTTAAGCCCCTCTGTAAGACCACCAAACACAGCTGTTAGTGGATTAGGAGGGATTGTGACACCAAGGCTGTCTGATAGGCATTAAAGATTTGGTCTAGATTGATGTTAATTTTGGTGCATGCCTAAAACATATGGCCCAGTGAGGCTGGAGCTCGATTGCAACATTTGTAGGTTGGATCTCACCCTAGAAACATTTTGGACAATTTTAAACGAGACAGATGTGCTCGATAAAAGATTTTAAGTTGAATAATTGTATGCATGGAGCTCGAGTGAATTCTGTGCATGGCTGCCTGCCACTCCTTTTCTGAGATGTTGAGTGAGAGATCCTTTTCTCAATGGGACTATGGGATCTTTAAAAGGGAGGAACTGTAAAATGGTTTTATATATTACAGAAATTCTGTCTGAGTCCTCAAGACTGATCAATATTTCTTCTGGAATAGAAGTAGATGGGAGGTGAGGAAAACTGGACAGATTTCATTTAGCAAAGTTTCTAATTTGGAGATAGTGGATGAATTGTGATGGAAAATTAAATCTGGAGTGCAATTGTTCGTAGGATGCAAAGACGTTATCTACGTACAGATCTCGAAGTGATTTTATACTGTATGTTTTCCAAACACTTAAAACGTATCATGTAGAGGTGTCACAGAAAAAAGGTTCTCTGTCTTAAAGTACGTCCTACATTGGTTCCATATTCTGAGTGAGTGAAGCACCATTGGGTTGTTAGTATATTGCCGATGACTTGTACTTATTGGGGTACAAAGCAAGGAATATAAAGAAGTACTGCAGGATTTTATTTCTATTGTGGTCCAAGCCTGTGTGTGTTTATTTGTGTCAAAGTCCAGATTTTATAGCTTGTATACTTGCCGCCCAGTAATAACATTGAAAGTTAGGTAAAGCCGTGCCACCTTCTGCCTTAGGTCTTTGTAGGTTCGCCCTTTGGATACGTGGATATTTTGAATTTTGAATACATGAGGTTGTGGTTGAATCTAACTTCATAAAAAACTATTTGTTAATTTACATGGGAATGATTTGAAATAATACTAGTTATAAAATTAAAAGTTGGGTAGTGCCATGCCACCTTCTGTCCTTGTAGGGTCGCCCTTTGGATACGTGGATATTTTGAATTTTGAATACATGAGGTTGTGGTTGAATCTAACTTCATAAAATGTGATTTGTTAATGTACATAGGGATGATTTGAAATAATACTAGTTATAAAATTAAAAGTTGGGTAGTGCCGTGCCACTTTCTGTCCTTGTAGGGTCGCCCTTTGGATACGTGGATATTTTGAATTTTGAATACATGAGGTTGTGGTTGAATCTAACTTCATAAAATGTGATTTGTTAATGTACATGGGCATGATTTGAAATAATACTAGTTATAAAATTAAAAGTTGGGTAGTGCCGTGCCACCTTCTGTCCTTGTAGGGTCGCCCTTTGGATACGTGGATATTTTGAATTTTGAATACATGAGGTTGTGGTTGAATCTAACTTCATAAAAAATGATTTGTTAATTTACATGGGGATGATATGAAATAATACTAGTTATAAAATTAAAAGTTGGGTAGTGCCGTGCCACCTTCTGTCTTTGTAGGGTTATCCTTTGGATATGTGCATATTTAGAATTTTAAATAAATAAGGTTATGATTGAATCGAACTTCATAAAATGTGATTTGTTAATGTACATGGGGATGATTTGAAACAGAAAAAGAAGCTTAGGAAGGATATTCATCTTTACAATATTAATTCTCCCAGCTAAAGAGAGATGAAGGGTAGACCGTCTATACAAGTCTTGCTTACGTTTTTCCACACAGACAGCAAAATGTTGTAAAGAACTTTCTGTTTAACTTGTGATGTTTACCCCTCTGTATTTAAACTGATCTGTGATGATTAAAGGGAAGGCATCCAATCTAATGTTGTGGGCTTGAGAGTTCACAGTAAAGAGCACACTTTTATTCAAATTAATTTTGAGTCCTCGACTCTAGGTGGTCATCTTTTGGCTCACGTCACATCTCCTTTCTGTTGGGTGCCATTTAAGGAAAAGATGAAGCGAATCTTTAAAAACACATCAATTAACATGAGAGGAAAAGAAGTCAATCAGCAGCAGAAATTAAGAAAAGAGTTAGAATGAAAACCTGTAGCCACTGTAGCACCCCAGGACCGGAGTTGGAGACCCCTAACCTAACATATTATTTACCTTTTTATTTGGTTCTGTTCATTGCCCAAACTAAGAGAGTATCGTATCAATTTAAATCCCTAAATCCTCTGACAGGGCACTAATAATGTAAGCAGTATGACTCCATGCCATGAAGATGCACTGATCTTGATGCCTTCTCCATTTTCCTAAACAGTTCAGAAGAGCACTCAGAAGCCAAGAATGGTCTAATCCCCTATTTCTATAGATATCGCACCTATTCTGAACTCCACTACGTATAAACCCACCTGCCATGCACCGGAAAAAGGTATTGATTGCTGATCCAGAGAGGCCAGGAGATGGAGCCGCCACTTTATGAAAGCATCTCACTCCACCATTTGTGTTTTGTGGCTGTGGCCTTTGATCTTTGAGTTTCTTTCTTGTTTCTCATTTATTTTCCTTCCTCAGTTTAACTGGATGAACCAAAAAGGTTGCCCCAGTTACTTGTGTGACACCATTTCAGAAGTTGCTTCCTCCGAGGCAATGTCTCCCATGATATCCATCCATCCATCCATTATCCAACCCACTATATATTCTAACTACAGGGTCATGGGGGTCTGTTGGAGCCAATCCCAGCCAACACAGGGCACAAGGCAGGAAACAAACCCCGAGCAGGGCGCCAGCCCACCACACCTCCCATGTTATACTTATTCTTATTGTGTCTTTGGCATACATGTTGCTGGAGTACTGCACTGTCCTCCTTGTGACTTGGTTTATTTATTTAACAGAAGAAATCAAAGTAAGATGGTCTCTGATTGATACCCCAGTCTGACCGGCATGTGCAGTAAAACCAGGTGGCAATGAGCTCCATCCAGCTGAACTTTAGCCAGACAACTTTGTATTTTGACACCATTCCTGCTGAAACTGTGAAGTAAACAAGAGGCATTCCTCCAAAAGTGGAGACTGCCAACCTGGCTGAGGTGTTTTTGGCAGAAACATCCAGTTCTAATACCAACACACTGATCTGGCAGGGGTTTAACTGGGACAAGATTCCTCATTTCTTTCACCTGAACTGACCAGTCAGGATGAGGTGACACTTAAAGATGTCTCACCTTGGGCTCAGAGGCTGCAACAGAAGGACCAGTTTTACTACAAGTGG